>NC_089758.1:1272299-1387299 GCF_040412425.1 Macrobrachium rosenbergii
ATTGTCTGCGTCCGCAGTCGGTGACGTTTATCGTAAAGTCTTTATTCATTGAATATTCTTTGTTGAGGTTAATTTCCCTTGACTGGCAACCTTGGCTAATTTAAACAGCTGTCGTTGAGGTTAATTCATAGCTTCATCGACAGGTTACGTGTGTTCTTGGCGTGCAGGGCCTGGTAAAAATTATGTAAGTCAAGTAATAAACTCATCAGCCAAGTCTCACGCGTAACAATAAATATATATAAATATATATATATATATATATATATATATATATTAGAAATGATCAGCACACAATCATGTGTGGAACAGAAGAAAATTTCTGACTCACATCAGGATCGAACCCAGGTCTTTCAATTGAAAGGCAAGGGCACTGCCCACTAGGCGATACAAGTCAAAAAGAAGGTGGAACCTGATGGCAACTGCACACAAGGAATTACCTGGGCAAGCTAACTGCTTACATAACAGTGTGTTTTCTCCAATTTCCCTACTCAGCAATAACCCAATTGACGGCATTTCATTCAAAAATTCCTTCTGATTGAATATGATAGAAATAATCAACACACAATCACATGTGGAGCAGAAATAAATTTCTGACTCACATCAGGATCAAACCCAGGTCTTTCAATCGTACGGCCTAGTGGGCAGTGCCCTTGCTTTTCAATTGAAAGACCTTGGTTTGATCCTGAGTGGTCAGAAATATATATATATATATATATATATATATATATATATATATATATATTTCAATTGAAAGACCTTATTTATATATATATATTTGATATATATATATATATATATGTATAGAATATATATATATATATATATATATATATATATATATATATATATATATATATATATATATATATATATATATATATATATATATATATATATATATATATATATATATATATATATATATATATATATATATATATATATATATATATATATATATATATATATATATATATATATATATACATATATATATATATATATACACATATGTACTAGCTGACAACCGGCACTGCCCGGGAAAACTCCGAATGACATCTGATAAACTCTCTTTCTCTCTCCCTCTTTCTCCTCCCTAACACCCCCAAAGTTTACCTGTCATTTCTTCTGTCAGTTTATCAAAACTGCCGTTAAAACTTATGCGTCAATGACAGTTTGTTGGCGGAGACAGTCCACTCACCAGAACAGAAGAACTGATGGTGTTACTTAAAAATCTTGCAAGTGTGGACAGGTTAGCGCCAATTTCATGACAGTTTGCCGCTGTATTTCATCTGTGAAGCATCTTATACGCTCTGATCAGAATATGAATAAATTATGTACAGTATAGGCTTATTCATTTCACTGTTAGACCCTTCAACACTATTTGTAGGTCGTTATAAATCCAAATCATAGAATGAAAATCTAAAACAATGTTTCCATGTGATACAGACAATTTGGTAGAGGCCTAGGCCAATGATGTCTTTTATGATATGTGTTATTACAATGAAAGCAAACTTCACTGTCCAATTCATAAAAAACTGAACCAACCCCTCAGTTCTAATTTAAACTCATTCATTAATATTGTATGAGAGCAGACATCTTTTATTTAATAAGAAATATTTAGTCTATACTCTGTTATGCCTTTTTACTTCTTTCCTATTATTAAGTGAATTGCCACAAGAGTTAGCCCTCCACCCCCTCATCTTATTAATAAAAAAAGTGGCAAAATACTTTCCTATATGTCTAACTTCACCTCATGATATGATTTTGTATATTGGTTTTAGGGACGTTTTTAACATAACATAATTTAACGTAGAATTATGCATAAAGTTACAGTTATGGCATCTATAAACTTGGTCAGTTCGTACAATAATGTAATCACAAATCAAACAAAATCTTTCCCTTCTTGGAGGAATGTTATGCAATAGGTAATTAGTGTTTTGAATAAATATGCATTGGTAAAACATAGGAATGAATATATATCATTCTAATATGTAACCATAAACAATAATTTCATTTTCCTAAATGATGGGAATACTGTTCCTTACTGTGTATGATCACATCAGCAAAAGGTATGAATTGACGTGTTGTACAGCTGTGCTCTTAAGTGATGCGACATAATTGCATAGGATTTCGTTCAAAATTCACGAACTGGCAACCTGACATGCTCCATATTAATCAATTATTTCAGTGCGAAAACGTTTTTATTTCATACAATAAGGCCATAACATGTTTCATAAGAGTGAAATCTGTCATGTATTTCAAAACTGTGAGAAAATATCGTGTGTAGACAAATTTTGGAAAAACAGTTACAAAACATTTTCAGAACTTCAGTTCACTCATCACTGATGCATTGACAAAAAAAGTCACCATCAAACCTCAGTTCAAATGTTCAATAAAAAAACTAAAAAATTTGACATAAAGTTAACATTGCTTCCAATGCACCCATAAAATTTGAAACAGTCCTATTTGATTGTTGTATGCCTCAATGCTGAAAAAATGTAAATAAGTAAATGCAAAAGTAGAATGCACCCAACGATATCAACGGGTGAGCGGAGCGTGTGTGGCGCAACCATTAGAGTGGCGGAGCAAATGTTGGTGTAGCATGGGTCTACACTACAATGAGTAGTGACAAAGAAATTGTCTTGAATCAATTTATTTAATATTTTTTAGAGGGATATTTTGTTTTTCATAAAAATAAAATTATTTAAGATATACTTCTTAAACACTTCAGAAATTATGGTTTACTAGCAAATATTCCCTCATGCAATTATTCTTTTGTTAAAGCCAAGATTTTGTTCCTAGACCGAGGTGTGTTAGATTTCTTTACTTACTATAAATACATTGCACTTGGCATTCACATCTCTATATTAACAATTTCAGGCCAGAAAGCATATGAAATTATTTACACATTCTTGCATTTCAAGTTACCTTACGAATGAATAGATTATACACCAAAAGCGAGCAGAAGCACTTTTCTGACAATAATATTTTAAGCCAGTTAAAAAACAAGCGTTCCATAGGCCTTGATATTAATAGTAATAGATATTTCGATTAGTAGCCATCTTCTCCATATAATTAAAATCATCATCATCTTTTATTTTTCAAAGAACAGGCAATCTCTAAAAATAAATTCTTCAGTAACAGAGATTACATCTCAGAAGGCTTAGATTATTTTTTTATGCCTATAAATCATTTTGTAACATACAGGTAGCTGGAACACAGCCTAAAACTCCAACATTCAAAGGAAACTTTTAGTAATTCCTATTTTGAAAATGTTGTTATGATTGCTGAGCTTAGGTCTACTGTTATAATGCTGCAGAGGTAGTTACGTTGACTAGCCCGAGGAGCTTGTTAAGCACGCTGTCATTGACGGCACCGCTAACCTTAGCACACTGTGCTTTGAGCTAAGCAGTTTAAAAAAAAAAATAATCAGTTCAAATCACACAGGTTACGAATTATACCGATGCATTAAAGGGATCATATTTATATAACACAGGGAAAATAGTGCTAGCTGTGAATTCGCAAGCCTGTTGACTTGTATGACATTGGAAGTAAAAAAGAAAGTTTAACACTACTTGGCAACGTTACGTTGAGTCCGATATTTTGGGCGATACAAAAAGAATCATGTCACCTCATATTTGAGCATAGCTGTACAAAGAAAAAATCATACGACAATTACAAAGCATATCATAATATTTGGGAAAAATCTTACTTCATACATCTTACAAGAGAATATCGTGAGAATATTATATAACCTCGTAATATCTCTCTCTCTCTCTCTCTCTCTCTCTCTCTCTCTCTCTCTCTCTCTCTCTCTCTATATATATATATATATATATATATATATATATATATATATATATATATATATATATATATGAACAATGTTTCAGCCACGAAGGAAAGTGAAGCAACGTAGATGCTAAGTACTTTCGTCTTATTACCAAGACATGGTCACAGCAACTAAAAACATACAGAGACAAGGGCTTATATATATATATATATATATATATATATATATATATATATATATATATATATATATGGGGTGGTATAAGTCCTAAGGGAATATAAAAAAAAGTTTGGGAGGTCACAGAACGGTGAAATAATTAACATCGTTCTGTGATATTCCAACCTTATTTATTCCTTACTGACTATATATATATATATATATATATATATATATATATATATATATATATATATATATATATATATATATATATATATATATATATATATATATATATATGTGTGTGTGTGTGTGTGTGTGTGTATATGTCCTTGTCTTGGTAATAAGAGGAAAGTCCTTAGCGTCTCCATTGTGTCTCCATTGTGTCACTTTCATAAAATTATCACGTTTTTACCTTTTTGGGATTTAAAAATATTTGTTATATAAAATTATCATATTTTTATATTTTTTGGGATTTAAAATCATTATATATATATATATATATATATATATATATATATATATATATTTCTGACTCAAATCAGGGTCGAACCTCAGCCTTTCAAGTGAGGGTCCAGGGCTTTAACAATTCCTCCACATGAGTCATAAAATAAGTTGAATCTAAGTACTACATACCTTTGGTTTTTCCCTGGCAGGTGCCTGGCACCCAACGTACCAGCAAACTTTGCCTTACTTACCGACCAAGTAGCGAATGGATTGCTAACATTTCATCCGACTTACCCCTTCACTTTGAGAAGTAATGGAAATGGACACATGGGAACGTTTCTCACAGACATAAATTTCTGACTCGCAGCGGGACTGAACCCTGGTCTTTCAAGTTAGAGTCCAGGGTATTTGCAATTCCTCCACACAGGTCTTTAAAGAAGTTGGAATCTAAGTACTGGGTACCTGAGGTTTTTCCTAGCGCAAAATACCGGCGAATTTTACCCAACTTCCTAACCCAGCAGTGAATGAATTGCTAACATTTCATTCAACTTTCCCCTTCACCATGAAATATGATGGAAATGAATACATTGGGGATAAATTTCACAGGTATATTAGGCAACAGGTGGCTGCTTGAGAAAAACCTCAGGTACGTAGTACTCAGGTTCCAACTTCTTGTACGACTTGTGTGAAGGAATTGCTAACGCTCTGGACTCTCACTTGAAAGACAGGGGGTTTGGCCCAGAAGTGAGTCAGAAATTTATTTCTGTGAAATGCATTCCTTGTGTTTTATATATATATATATATATATATATATATATATATATATATATATATATATATATATATATATATATATATATATATATATATATATAAACATTAAGCTACAAACGTCCTTTAATATTCAATTCGCTCTACTTGGAAATAATATATTTTCATATATGCTACCTGAAGGGGAATTTTTTTTTAGTTGATAATAAGTTCGTCGTCTCGTGGGCTCGAACCATCTAAGACAAGAACTCAGGACTACAGTGACGCAAATTTAACCACACGGCATTGGATATTAAAGGACTTTTGTAGCTTAATGCTTGTATATGAATCACGGTGATGTGATAAGAAAAATTCGTTCATATATATATATATATATATATATATATATATATATATATATATATATATATATATATATATATATATATTTAATAGTCGTAGTGTGAAGAATGAAGTTAACGCTAACCATTTCGTCACACCACTTGGCCTAGTGTTGATAAGTAGTAAAACTGAGATGATCTAGCATACATAACAGAGGCGCAGTTGCACTGTAAAGCATCCTCAATAAGAGTGTCCCAAGCTATTCATATCAACAGGAAAGGAGTGGCAGAAGGAGACTTAAAATTAAACAGACAAGCTAAGAGATTAAGTATATCTCTATATCTTTATTATATTTTTGCGCTGTGATATTTGTGTGAATTACAATTAAATTTAGATCCATTTTCATTAGAATTGTTCGAAATAAAAGTTATATAACACATTTTTAACAATTTTTATTGCGACAAGAAACTAAGTATTTTTTACTTTGTTATCCAAGACTTCATACTAAGCTGGGGTTGCGCGAAACCTCAACTACCGGATGTGTGTGATTGAGTGTAATTATTACAATCGCTTGTTTCAACGAATTAAATAGAAAACTTCTTGACATATTTATAAGATTCAAATTTTGTTTTGCCCTTCCCTAGTAAGAATATAAACAGTTCATCATTCGATGGCATAAAAATATAGATACAAAAATACTTAGACATACATGCCTGCACACTATACATAAAAAATATACGGACATATAAGAATGGATTCATAGTTTTGACCTTTAGAGTTATAGAATATAAAAAAAATTAATCCATAAATCCGACATAAAAATTATGTAATGGCTCCTGACAATTTCATGGAAATTAACTTACCCTCTGGGCAATGTTGACGTCCATCGCACCAAAGTTCTGATGGTATACACGCTCCTAATTCAGGACACAGTTCTTTGCATGGAACGTCGTGAATCTCTTCGCGCCACCCTCCTATGCCTCCTGTTGTGGGTGAAAAGAAATCATCCAATTCAAGAGGTTTCCAAGTCGTCAGCCAGCGCAGTCGGAGGTCAGAGGAGCTCCTGGGTTTCCAAACGAGCACGAGAGAAGATTCGCCTTCACTATCCTGGAAATCAAGTTTTTCACTTTCAGGATCATCCCCATCGTTATCTCCCTCCTCCCCACCACTTATATTTGCTCTGTCCTCTTGCGGTGCATGTATAGTCCCTGTGTTTGTATTCGGGGGTGGCCAGAAGAACTTGATTGCAGATGTTTTATCTGGTGCAGGACAGACTCCCAACACAGGTTCAGCTTTGCCTGGTACATGGAAGAACAATCGAGTGTCTGTTTGACATGTACCATTATCGAGACTAGCACCTGGCAGTGTTAGGTACAGAGCATGATTAGGAGGTGTTTTTAGCAACCACGGAAATCCTTCACAGCTCATCAGATTTGGTGGAGATGGTGAGACTGCCACAATTTCCCCAGCGGCACCAGTCAAGATCCTGGTTGATCCTTTGCATATCTGGGCTTTCACAAATTCAAAAGTCACATTGAAAGAATAGTGTCTGTAATCTTCATAAGGTAGCATGCCTTTAATTGTAAAGTTGAGGGTGAGATCTGGTCCATTTGATTTTCTAGTAAATGGTATTACATCTGTTGAACAAACACACGCTAATGGCAATTCTACACCAGGCCATGGCCATTCAGATACAGACACTTCCATATGCGAATTTCCTGATGGCAAACACTGCCAAGCTTTTGTTTGATGATTGGATTGTGTCCTGCAGGAAGAAGAGCCTGTTTTGATGTTGTTGATTGTTAGTCTAATGGTCTGGTCCGCAGCTCCAAGAAAACGCCAGGAACAAATTATTGATGTTCGCCCTCCACGACCATAAAGAAAGACATCTCTTGGAGCAGTAAATGTAATATTGCCTTCAGTTTTCGCCCCACTGCGAATCTCTCGGTAGCATGGATCTCCAGTCCAATCTCCTGTTTGTTGGCGGTCAACAAATTCATATCTGTTGGAGAAAAAGGGACAAAAGAATTATGTTTAACAACTGGGAACATGGTTGATCATTGGTGAATAACATTAACTATTCTCAAGATATTTAAAGATTTTAGCAATATGACTACTGTAGTTAAGATGATTATGATAATTATATATTCAAAATTTTAAAAACATTCTTGTAAGAAAAATGAATTGATATACACCCTTGCTGCTGGTTATATTTTCATGAAATCTACATAGTCATTGATTACCTGAGTAAAAACGATACTTTAGTGACAACACTGCCATCCCCAAAGTGTTGAGTTACAGCCATATGTTGGCCTGTTGATACGTATGATTCTTTGGTGTCACAGGGGCGCACATGTGATTCTTGCAAAAGGCGCCTCGCCCTGTCACATGTATGTGGCTCAGTATCATGACAGTGTTCAGCAACAATGCCACCATCATTGTATTTGCCATCAATGATCGTAAGCTTCGTTGAACAAGACTTGGTTTGATGCTTTGTTAATTGTGTTTGACGTAGATACTGAACAAAGGTCAGCCAGACTACTTGATCTGGATTACCAATGAATTCCCATATACAAGTGGTGTTTGGAGGAACACTGTGGTTAGCACCTTCTACCCATCCTGTCTGGTTAGAACTGCTCTGAATCCGCACGTGGCAATTCTCGCCAATTTCTACCTTGGGGACAAAACGTGTCTCGGCCTTTAGCTCAAAGCCAGCGACGTGAGTCCATGGAACTTCGTGGTTTGGAGAATCAAAAGGAGAAGTTGTAAATTCAATGAGAATATCCGGTCCAGAAGATACTATTTCCGGTACAATGTCACCTCGGCAGAATGTAACTAAGACAGGGGACCTTGTGGAATTGCCATCATATACACGAACATAATCACCAACGTAATAACAGTCTTCGTAGAGTTTGAGACTCCTCACTGCTGTATCGTGGGCTTGAGCAAGACTCTTCACATGAACTAATCGTCCATCTTCTTGACTAAGTGAAATCAAAGCCTTCTTCCCTTCTGGCGATCTAGTTTGCTTTAAGTGGTAATAACACGTCGTGTTCCTAGGATACATTCCTGGGAAATTTGGAGATTGTACAAAGCACGGTCGCTGGTCGCAGTTAGAGAAGAGAGCATTGCATACTGTAGTTTGATCACGGAGGCCAAGATACTTGGGAGCCTTCAGTATTCCATACCGCACAACTGCTGACTCTCGGCGCAAGAACTTATACGTCATTTTTAGATAAAATTCTTTGACGGCGTCCAGGGCAGTAAGATCGTCGTCTACTGGTAAACGAGTAACGATAACAGAGACCGAAGGTGTCTCTGAGTAGTACATCACGATGCCAACGCCGTCGCCACACCAAAATCCTGGCCTGAAATAGTTTGCAGTTTTCATTTTATCAACAGTCGTGACTTAGGCCAAAGAAATTTTAGAAAAATAATCATTGATTCATACTGACGACTGCAAAGAATTTGGCAGTGACTTCAAAGAATTTCATTTTATGCTTTTCATTTTCTAAAGGAATTTACCAATTATCCAAGTACTGTTAATAAAAACATATGAAGTGGCATTTCGTTTTTCATAATTACCTGTACATACGTTGATTCTCAATAACTTGCATGTGCCCGTGCGGACACCCATTTTCAGTATGAGAGTTGAACTTTCCGATACTAAATTTATGGAAGGCAAGCTGCACAAGGTCGCCATTAGGACCCCCAGCAGCTACCAAAGTCAAGTTGCAGATTGGCGGTCTCTTATTCTGTGTCGGCCAATGCACAAAAAGTTCATAGGTTTTGCCAACTGTTCCGTAGTACACCCGGTTACACTCTGGAATGTGAAAACATAAGATTGGTTTTGTTTTATTCACTGGAGTCACATTTTATGAACTGAAGCACACTGTGGCAGACGTGAATTTGTGTGTGTGAGAGAGAGAGAGAGAGAGAGAAAGAGAGAGAATTACTGATGGAAAAGAAAAACTTTGAAGTGAAACTTGAGAAAGTTAAATTCCGATCAATAGCGTAATTAACTTAGTGAAAAAAGTTGTAAAGAAATTCCTGGAACAAAGACCCTTCGCTCGTCTTACTTTCCTTCCAAGAAAAATATAGAGATCAGAACGACGGAAAGGAAGTATATATTAAGAAGGACCTAGGTTACTCTCAAGTGAAAAGATTTCAACCCAGAGAAATTGCTCATCGAGGCTTTCCTGATTTTTTCTTAAATGTATGGTAATATACATTTTGATGGAGCGCTAATCGCCCGCATCTTTTACGTCCACAGACAGACTCTCCCCCTTCTTCCTCGATTGGCATTTTGCCTCTGAGAACCACAGAAAAGAACGACATATCTGTGACTAATACAAAGTGCACACTCCGAATAAAGTTGGGTTCAGAAGTGAAGTCAGACACTCCCGATTCAAAAAACAAAAGAGGGATGATGATAATTGCACCTAGAGAAAACGTATTTGATAGTTCCTCTTACACAGAACCTTTTTGCTTGGTTTTTGAAGCATATTACTATGACAATACGCAGTTCCTCGTTGGATGAGTCGGTAGAGTTCTCGGCTAGCACTCTGCTAGGCCCGAGTTCGAGTCTCCGGCCGGCCAATGAAGAATTAGATGAATTTATTTCTGGTGGTAGACACTCATTTCTTGCTATAATGTGGTTCGGATTCCACAATAAATTGTAGGTCCCGTTGCTAGGTAACCAGCTGGTTCTTAGCCACGTAAAATAAGTCTAATCCTTCGGGCCAGCCCTAGGAGAGTTGTTAATCGCTCAGTGGTGTGGTTAAACTAAGGTATACTTATTACAATACGCAATCCTTTACAGCAACACAAAGCTTTCAGAATATTTGTAAATGGAGTTTAATCTTAAGTCTGTTTATATGTGCTGTCATTTCATATTTTCTCAAAAGGCGTCCATTTTCGTCTGCATTTCAGATACTACCAAAAATTTAGCATATGGTAATCAAGCGCATTCGCAAATATACCGAATCCGGGTAAAAATATCATAGGGAAAAAAGTCACAGAAAAAAATCACAGGAAAAAAGTCACAATAACCTTTCGTAGATAGTGACCCCAAGCATTTTAAGCCGGTATGTATTCACCTTTACAGCGTTTAGTAACAGCCGGTTGGGGATTTTTTTTTCAACCATGCATCCACCTTTGCGACGTGTTTAATCCAAGCCCGCTGGGGATTTCCTTATAAACATAAACAAAAGACTGTAAATATCATAAAGATATTAATGACCCTCAAGAAATATTGTGAATTTCTCCCCTGCGACTTTATTACCAGCCACCTAAACTAATGTGACTTTTTTCCTAGCCAAAATTGTGACTTTCTTTCCCCGTGACATGACTTTATTACCGGCCACCATCGAAGCGTATGGATGCTAATTTATTTATGAGTTTGTGCTTAGATCTTTTGATTGCAAAAACATATTGCAAACCTATGTTTTCAGGACCAGACCTTATGAAAAAATAATACCTGAACATTTGTCTTTGTTGCGTATATAAATACTTCTTTAAAGTCTATGAATTTCAAAAATTATAATTTTTATTTCTTTATAAAAACTTTGGACCTACTTTTATTCGTCGTCAAAATCTCTTATGTTAATGAATTGAACAAAGAGAATGTTAAATATAAACATTCAGTAACCATATGTTAAATTTTTTCGTAAGATTAATTTTCTAATGTGCGTGCTTGCAACGCGTCAGACAGAACTGATATGCCATTCACACTGAAGGAAGCCAATTCAGCCCCTAAAATGGAAAGAGACACTCCCCGAGGAACGATTATGGTCACAGACGGTAGGGAAAAATTAAGTATACCTTAGTTTAACCAGACCACTGAGCTGATTAACAGCTCTCCTAGGGCTGGCCCGAAGGATTAGGCTTATTTTACGTGGCTAAGAACCAATTGGTTACCTAGCAACGGGACCTACAGCTCATTGTGGAATCCGAACCACATTATAGCGAGAAATTAATTTCTATCACCATAAATAAATTTCTCTAATTCCTCATTGGCCGGTCGGAGAATCGAACGCAGGGCCAGCAGAGTGCTAGCTGAGAACGGTACCCACCCCTCCAATGAGGAACTCACACAGTAGGGAATGACGAAGGATATGGGATAGCAGCTATGAAAGGTTACCTGTGTAGACCATGTCTGTCTTCGATTTTGGAATCTGTTACACATGCAGCCTTTACCCAAACTGAAAGAACCAACCTCTTACAGGCCCATTTCTCTCACCAGCTCCACCGAAAAGGCGGTTGAAAGATCACATCTTAAACAAGCGGTTTTGGAAAACAGGGGCCCGTGCATCACCATCTGTTCCTACAGGGAGATGTAGGCATGCAAGTGTGCGTAGCCGATGTCCTGGCTATCATTAACGACAGAAAAACGGTTGAAGTACTTCTGGATCCAGAGAAAGCATATGAATTCATTAATACCCCGGCTATCCTTATTTCCTCAGGCCAAGTAATGATAAGACACCACCAATTAGACTGGACCATAGAATATACTCAAACCTAAGTTGAGATTCTTAACATAGACTGAAAATAAATGTGCTGAGTTTCAATACATACCCGATTATACCCAAATACCAAATGTTCATGGAAGAAGGCATTGAATGAGTAGAGAGCTAACATACCTAGGGGTAAACGTCAACAAATATCTTTAAAGAAAACGATATTTTACCAAACTAAGAAATTCAAATACTCAAAGCAAAAACAGAGAGAATTACATGCTTGATACAAGGCGTCACTTATCACGTTTTTAAAGCTTTCTGTATTAAAATTATTAGGTCCTACTAAGGGATTCAGAGCCGATGAAACACGATTTTTTGGCTATAACTTTTTATCAAAGCATCGGATAAAGGTGAAAGTTGGCAAGTGTATATTTTATAACCCTACCTAATTTTGGCAAGTATTATTTAGTGCCTAGGTTCAATAGTTCTGGTACTTATCAGAGTAAAGGTGAGTTTCCTATGCCAGAGCCATCAAAATCGCAGGTAAGGGTTTTGAACACAGTAGTCACGTTAACTTATGACGTCTTGAGGCTCCACCCACAGTGAAGAGAAATTTACACTTGGGGGAAACGTCTCTTCACTGTGGGTCTACCCACTTGCCGATGACATATTTGCTAATTAATATTAGTACCCATCCTAGGCTTAAGCAATATCAGTGATGGTGAGCAGGATTTGTCATCGTCCCCTTGATTGCATTATCATTCTCAGTAACTTTATAATTACAGTATTATTATTATTATTATTATTATTATTATTATTATTATTATTATTATTATTATTATTATTATTATTATATGTGGAGGTTTCATCGCAGATACCACAGCAGCTGTTGGGACTAAGTTGTTAGCACGGAATTCTTCCATTTTCTTGATATCCGTATTGTTTCTACTTTACAAATAATTCGATGTATGTAATTCATCCACATAATGAACCAGTCTATGGCTCATTTGTTAGGTCTACGTCTATTCAGGGCGGGAATACAAAGAGACAATCCATTTGGTTCTAGCTCAGGTTTCAACACTATAGCCTTCTATTTGCAGCAAGCCAGGAGCGGTCAGCCGGTCACTAGAAGTAGAATTCAAATGAAAAGCAGTGATACCTCATTTCCCTCAATTGTTAGAGGTGTAAAGGTCAATGCCATTGTTTTATTTCAGTTAATGTAACCCATTGCTATTTTTCTTTTTTTATTATTTATATCACACAGCACCCTAAACAGCGCTTGTATACTCTCTGCAAATAAAAGATAATGGTAGGAGTCAAGATTTTGAGGGCAAGCTATTATGTTTTAGATGTACAAATAAAATGTCTGACACTACTGTATACATCATTTATTTACAAAATGTCTCCGTTGTCACTCTCGAGGAAAAGGTCATCATCCGCGTCCTCATCGTCACTAGTGATGTCGATGATGACAGGCTCCATGCTCACATGGATCATGGATATTGTCCAACCTCCAGTACTCCTCAAAATGATGGGATTGTCTAACAGCTCCTGCCCACACTTCTGGGGTGGTGGAAAGCCTGGCTTCCTGCAACCTGGCCTGCAGGTCAGCCTGTATGAATCGATGGAGCAAAACCTCGTGGCCCCACTCGTGGATGGTGTTATCCACTTCATACCTTCGTTCTGGCCGATTTTGTTGGCAAATGAGCAGTAGCTCAGGGCGTGTGGCAGCAGGTGGGATGGATATCTTGTGCTGTTCCAGCCACCTGATGAGATAAGATAATAAAACATTAATATCCTAAAGAAGGACCATATAGTGTTACGTATTGCAGAAGAATATAAGTACAATAAAATGATGTTCCATTTCGCATCTGTTCCTTGACTCTTTTTGCAGTTTGTTTTGTACTTCTATGATCCATTTAATGTCAAATTTATTTGATTCCAATAGTCTTAATATTTAATGCAGCAGTGTTTATGTGTCTTTTATACAGTTGGCATTCTATAAATATACAGTATGTTGTACTGTAACCACCTGATGAGATCTGCCTTTTTGGTTGCCAATGTAGGACATCGACTCTCCTCCATCAGTGTGCTATGGTATGGTGCATTATCTAGCACAATTACTGATGGCTCGGGGAGGGACTGCAGAAGCTGTGTCATTAGCCACTGCTGGAACAACTTGGCATTCATCTCTCCATGGTAGTCGCCATGTGTGATCTTGGCCGGGTAGCACAAGTATGAGCCCTCAATGAAGCCATCGATCATGCCAGCTGCAACCACCAAGAAACGCTCACCCTCTCCAGGAGGCACCTGGCGGCTGTAAATGGCACTGGTAGCAGCCTGCATTGTGCCAGCCCATTCCTTGTTGTGTGACATCCTTGTGGTAAACCACATTTCGTTCACATATACCACCTGCCTCCCCTCCTGTCGGTGGCGTTGTAGATCTCGAAGAGTAGTGATCCACCGGCACAAGACATCCAGGGATTCCTTCTTTATGTACGTTTTACGTTGTGCTGTCTGGTAGCAGAATCCCAGGCACTGCTTGAGCCGCAGTACTGAACTTGATGGCATAACCTCTGGGATAATGCGGGCTATTCCGAGGTCCTTAGTCAAGGAGCCAACGGTAAAGTATTCCTTCTCTGCAGACTTATTGTGAATTAGTCGGCGAATGGCTCCAACTGGGAAGTTGTCAAATGTGGATGGTGATGGTGATGCTGATGGTAGCGAAGAGCAGGAACTGGGGGCACAGTTGATGATACACCTCACTGCCCCTCCCTGCCGTCATGCCCACGACGTGCCCAATGCGGCCGTAAGGCCTAAAAGGAAAATACATTATTAATATATATATATATATTATTAATATATATATATATATATATAATATATATATATATATTATATATATATATATATATATATATATATATATATATATATATATATATATATATAATTTCATGATGTTGCCTTGTAATACGTATATCCTCCTATAATTTTGACATATTTACTTTTTTTCATGTGTTATGTGTAATGATAATGGTTGTTGAAGTGTCATATTTAATTTGGCATCAGATCTCAAAAGAACTAATGATTAACTTACTAGCGTAATTTAGAATTAATAATACAATTTTAATAGTAACGTAGTTTAGAATAATATCCTTCTTGATAAAAGCGTAGTATATGAACACGTGTGTGTCCAGCAAAGACTTGTTTCATTTCAATTGTCATCAGTTGAGATAAGAGAGGACGCTTTGTTTTGGTTAACGTGATAACAGGTTTGGAAAACAAATGCCGACTCGTCCCATACGGCCTCAAGACGAGTGATTTCATGTTGTTACATGCATTGTTTGAGTCACGTACGCCACTTTGAGAGAAAGAATACGTGTCTTGATCAATTATGCCATGTTTTGTAAGATTGCGTTCAAAACGTTTTGCTGGGATGACGTCACCTCCCTGCTTCTAGAACTTTTGTATCTCACACCCAAAATGCTTTAATGACATCATGTAATTGTTTCACGTGTTACTGGAATTCTAAAATTTGTTTCATTCTGATTTCTGAGACCAGTTGATTTGGTTCCCTCTCTCTCTCTCTCGTTCTTAAAAAGATATTGCTTTTAACGTAGTGTTTTGTGGTCACGTATTAGCATTACTTTTGAGATCTGAATTTAGTAAAGTTATTTAGTTTGTAACGGCACCTGGTAAAAAGTGTGTTTTGTGGTAACGCAGCTGCAGCAAGTGATTTTACAGAGGTTTTCACAAGTTTGTGTAAGGTAACATGAATTTTACTTATTAATACCATGGTATGTTAAGTTAGGAAATTTTGACCGGGTGAAATCTTTATTGATAAATCTTATGTGTATTTTTGTGTGTTTTTCTATTTACAATCTCTTCATATTTTCACATTTATTATGTTTGTGATGTAACATTTATTTACGTAGCATTTTAAATATTTCTTGGTAATTTAACATTGCATACTTGATTTAATATTTCATTTGTTAAGGTTTTCTTTTTAAATCTTGAGTAATTCTTGATAGTTTAAATTTTGCTTGATTAATTTAAATTCCTGATAAAGTTTTTGTGAATTAGTTTTGTTTCATGATTTAATTCAAGAATTAATTAAGTGTTGTGTTATTTTCAAGTAATGATAAATTTTTTAGATTGTGAATTCTAATTATAAACTTTGAATTTAAAAATAAATTTTGTATTTAATGTTTTTAGAAAAACAGTGTTTCATTTATTGATCACCAGTGAGTAGGATTGATTGTGTGTGCATAAGGCAAAGTGATAAACATGTTTTGTTCTTTTAGTTTTGCTAAAGTGAATTAAGACCAGGGAAACAGTTAGAATTTTTGATGGAGTGATACCCTTGTACTCTAGAATATTTCTAGTTTAATTTTTGATACCTCACACATATTCTGATAGACTTGGTTTGATTTTTAAAGTAATAGCCTAAATAAGTTTTTTCTTAAGGGATCACTGTTACCTTTAGAGTACTCAGTCGTAATAATTAATGTTATGAGAGTTCAGGTATCTGGCTGAAGTGAGGTATATTTTTGAATTTTGAGATTAGTTGTGTAATAACCAGGTACTTGATACGCATCGTGACATTATATTGTTTAGTGCCCAGAGACCCTGGAACAAAACAAAATATCACTCTGGTTTATGGTTTATACTGGTGGTGTTAGGGATATATTTTGATAGGAGAGTGACCACATAGTTATTTTTTGCTTTGTATTGTGAATTATTTAGTTGAGTAACTTAGAAAAAATGGCTCTGTTCAATGTTCAGAAGTTTTTAGCAACTCCTTCCATCCAAGAGTTATCTGAATCCAACCTGACTAAGGCACAGTGGATTGCTTTAGCAGTGGCATGTGGGGGTAATGTGTCTATGGTATGATTAAGGCACAAATCAAATATATTGCAATCCAAGCATTGATGGACTCTGGTAAAATAGATGAAGAGTTAGGAGATGCACAGGAGTTGTTGAATGCAGCTGAGGCAGAACTTACAGATAAACATGAGCAAAAGAAAGAGAAAAGTGATGCAGAAGCAGAACTAAGACGTATAGAAGCAGAAGAAAATTTGATTAAGCTGAAGATGCCGGCTGAAAGAGAGAAAATACAGGCAGAAAGAGAAAGAGAAGGTAGAGAGAAAAGAGAGAGAAAAGAAAGAGAAGAAGAAAAAGCAGCAGAAGAAGAAAGAGAAAGAGCAAGACATGAAAGGGAGATGGAGTTAATAAAAGCTCGATCCACATTACCTGTAACACCGTCTAACCCTACTCAAGGTAATTCAGACCCTGTATTTGATGTAGTAAGAGTGCAGAAGTTAATTCCAAAGTTTACAGAAGAAGCTCCAGATGAGTTTTTTGATCACTTTGAAAAAGTGGCTTCAGGTATGGGATGGCCAGAGGAAAAATGGACGGTCTTGTTACAGAGTGTTCTCATTGGTAAAGGAAGAAGTGCCTATTTAGCCTTATCAGCTGATCAGTGTGAAGAGTACAAGGTACTCAAACACAATGTGCTACAAGTTTACCAGATGACCCTGAATATTACAATGAAAGATTCAGATCTTTGAGAAAGGATAACAAGATAACTTTCTTGGATTATGCCTACAAAGTAAGATGTTTTAAACGATGGTTGGAGGCTGCTAAAGTTAAATCTATGGACGAACTTGAGGAGTTAGTAGTCCTAGAACAATATCTTAGAGGAATTCTTGAACACATAAGAGCCTATTTAAGAGAGGGAGAGGTTAAGAAACTTAACAAAGCTGCTACATTGAGTGAAGACTTTAATATCATATGTAGCAAAAGAAATTATAATGTCAAGTACCAGAACCAACAACGCACAGGTTTCAGGTCTCATCCAAATTTCAGGAACATTACAACTGGAAATCCTTCTAGTGGCTATGCCAATACAAAGCCAGGTAACACCCGTCAGCAATTGAATGTTAAATCATCATCATCCAGTCTGTTTTCAAGACAGATACAGAAGACTAATGTTGTCTGCTACAAGTGTGGAAGAGTAGGACACTACAGTCGAGATTGTTATCAGACACAACAGCAGACCAAACCAGTTGGTCAAGTGGTTAAAGGTAACCAGGTGAAGCAAACTATAAAGAGCAGTGTGGGGAAGACTGAGACTAAACAAGTAGAGTGGTTAGCAACCAGTGGAAATGTAACTTCAAGCGGTGAGTGGCTGAGCAACTTGGAGGCTTTTAAGCCATATATCTATGAAGGTACGCTGACAACTCAAGGAGGAAGTGTGCATGTACCAGTCAAAGTATTACGTGATACGGGGAGTAACCATAGTGTGGTAGTTCGTGGTGCTCACCCACAGTTGGAGAAGAATCTCACTGGAGATTCAGTTATTTTGAAGGGTATAGGAGGAGAAGAGGTAACTCCTATATGCCGCTTGCATTTGTCCTGTGAATTGGTGACAGGAAATGTTGATTTTGCTGTAAAGGACTCACTAGCTGTTGAAGGTGTACACGTTTTACTGGGTAATGAAGTTGGTGGTGTACCATTTGTTCCTTGTCCTATAGTGACAGACAAACCGTTAAGGGTTAGTCCTGCTGTAGATTTAAAGAAGAAAAACCCCCACCTGTTCCCAAGTTGTGTAACTACCGGGAGTATGAAGAGAACTATGTCTGCAAGTGAAGATACTGAGGATTTACCTGCATCAGAAGGATCAAGTGAAGGATCTTTAAGCTTAGAAGAGCTGTTCCAGGAAAGTGAAGTTTCCCCTAGTGTTAGTAATGAAGAGATTTCCCAAGAAGAAGAGAATCCTGTTGTTATTAAAGAGACCCCGAGTAGTCAAAGTGTTCCTGACGATAATAATGAAACTACAGAAGCAGAGTTAGCAGATATGGAGAGTTCAGCCCTTGAAGTTGGTCAAGTGACAGGAGAGAAGCTAATGAAACTGCAGAAGAGGGATACAACGTTGGCTGATTTGTTCTTCAGAGTTGTTGATCAAGAAGAGATGCAACAAACCTCTACCTATTATTATCTAAAGGAAGGATTGCTATTGAGGAAGCATCGACCTGCAGATATACCAGGAAATGCTGAATGGGGTGAATATCATCAAATTTTAATTCCATATCCACTGAGGAAACAAGTTGTAGCAGTAGCGCACGAGTCTGGACATACGGGAATCAGGAAGATTGTTGAGAAGATTATGAAGTATTTTTTCTGGCCTGGACTTCACAAGGATGTTAGCAGATTTTGCAGAGTGTGTCACACATGCCAGATAGCTGGAAAACCGAATGAAACCATTCAGAAAGCACCCCTACATCCCATAGAAGTTAGAGGAGAACCTTTAGCAAGGTGATTATAGATGTGGTTGGGCCACTTCCGAAAACAAAGAAAGGAAATGAATATCTATTAACATTAATATGTCCAGTGACTAGGTATCCTGAGGCAATTCCTGGAAGAAGTATAAGTGCCAAGGTAATTGCTGAGAAGTTGGTGGGGTTTTTCTCCAAGTTTGGAATACCAGGAATTGTGCAAAGTGATAGAGGAACGAACTTTACTTCAAAATTATTCCAGGATGTGATGAACATGTTAGGAGTAAAACAACAGTTATCAACTGCTTATCATCCAGAGACTCAAAGAGCCTTGGAAAGGTTCCACCAGACATTGAAAAGTATTTTAACTAAGTATTGTAATGAATCAGGAAGAGAATGGGATGCTGGTTTACCTTTAATGTTATTTGAAGTTAGGAATGCTTATCAAGAAAGTATGGGATGTTCACCAAATGAAATGATTTTTGTTCGAGACATTAGAGGTCCATTGAAGATTCTTGCAGAGAATTGGGAAGAAAATCAAGAGGAAATCCAAGGAGAATATGTGAAAAACTTGAGGAAAAGGTTAAGAGAAATTAGAAAAATCTCTTCAGAGAATTTGAAAATAAGTCAAGAGAAAATGAAAAGAAAATATGATGCTAAAACTAAGCTAAGAAATTTTAGTATTGGACAGCAAGTTCTAGTGTTCTTAGCAGTGAAGAGATTTCCCCTTACCAATAAGTTTCAATGTCCTTATAGGATAATAGAGAAGTTAAGTGATCGAACTTATGTGATTGAAACACCAGGAAGAAGGAAACGACAGAGGAAGATACATGTGAATCTTTTGAAACCTTACTTCTCAGAGACTAAAACTGAAACAGTGTCAATAACACAGACAACTTCATCCACTGAGGACGATGATGGCTACGAATTGGGAGCTGAAAACAAGATGAACAATTCTTCAATATTAGAAAATTTGGAAGATAAACTAAAACATCTGAGTGTTGAGCAAAGTAGTGAATTAAGTGAAGTGGTTCAAAGTTTCCCTGAAATTTTTGCAGATGTACCTAGGCGTACCAATCTGACAAAGCATGAGATAAAAATCAGAGTAGATGGAAAACCTTTTAAACTGAGAGCTTATCGCTTATCACCTTTTCATCGAGATGTTTTGAAGAAAGAAGTTGAATATTTGTTGCAGCATGGATTAGCAGAACCCAGTTCAAGTCATTATAGTTCTCCTTATGTGTTAGTGAAGAAACCAGATGGCTCATTTAGGATGTGTACTGATTATAGGAAACTGAATTCCATCAGTGTGGCTGACAATTATCCCTTGCCTCTTATTGATCAATTACTTGATAACATTGGGCAAGCCAAATTTGTTTCCAAGATAGACTTGTTGAAAAGATATTATCAAATTCCCTTAGATGAGAATGCTAAGTTGCTGTCAGCTTTCATTACTCCTTTTGGACTGTATCAATACACTGTTTTGCCGTTTGGTCTGATGAATGCACCTGCAACATTCCAGTGAGTGATGGATCAACTACTAGGATCAATAGAAGGAGTGGATGTATACCTTGATGACATTATGATTTATTCTAATACATGGGAAGAACATCTGAAGATATTAAGGAAAGTGTTTAAGAAACTACAGGAAGCAGGACTAACAATCAACTTACAAAAAACTGAGTTTGGAAAGGCAACTGTACAGTATCTAGGATTTGAAGTTGGAAAAGACCTTCTCGCTCCTATTGATGCTAATGTAGAAGGTATCCATAAGGCTACCCCTCCTACTACAAGGAAACAGCTACAAAGATTTTTGGTCATTGCTGGATTTTATCGCCGATTCTGTGCAAATTTCTCAGCCGTAGTAGCTCCCTTAACTGACTTAACCAGTCCTAAAAGAAAGTTTGTTTGGACTCCAGAATGTCAAGAATCATTTGAGAAGGTTAAAGCCATATTAACTTCAAGACCAGTGCTTCAAGCTCCAGACTTCAATAAAAAGTTTGTGATACAAGTTGATGCATCTGACTGTGGAATTGGAGCTGCTCTACTTCAAGAAGATGACAACAGAATCTTCCATCCAGTATGTTTCATGTCTTCAAAGTTGAAAAAGCACCAGAAAACTTACTCAACAATCAAAAAAGAAACATTAGCATTAATCACAGCATTGAAAAAGTTTGAAGTGTATGTGAACCGACCTAGGAATGAAGAAATTTTAGTGTTGTCGGATCACAACCCAATCTCATTCGTCAATAAGATGAAAAATAATATGAGACTGACCAGGTGGTCTTTATGCCTGCAAACGTATAATGTAAGAGTTAAACACATTTCAGGAAAAGATAATGTCATAGCAGATTATTTATCCGGTTGTGAATCGTTGGATTCAAACCCGGGATAAGTAATCTTCTGGGGTAGGAATTTCATGATGTTGCCTTGTAATACGTATATCCTCCTATAATTTTGACATATTTACTTTTTTTTCATGTGTTATGTGTAATGATAATGGTTGTTGAAGTGTCATATTTAATTTGGCATCAGATCTCAAAAGAACTAATGATTAAGTAACTTACTAGCGTAATTTAGAATTAATAATATAATTTTAATAGTAACGTAGTTTAGAATAATATCCTTCTTCATAAAAGCGTAGTATATAAACACGTGTGTGTCCAGCAGAGACTTGTTTCATTTCAATTGTCATCAGTTGAGATAAGAGAGGACGCTTTGTTTTGGTTAACGTGATAACAGGTTTGGAAAACAAATGCCGATTCGTCTCATACGGGCTCAAGACGAGTGATTTCGTGTTGTTACATGCATTGTTCGAGTCATGTACGCCACTTTGAGAGAAAGAATACGTGTCTTCATCAATTACGCCATGTGTTGTAAGATTGCGTTCAAAACGTTTTGCTGGGATGACGTCACCTCCCCTGCTTCTAGAACTTTTGTATCTCACACCCAAAATGCTTTAATGACATCATGTAATTGTTTCACGTGTTACTGGAATTCTAACATTTGTTTCATTCTGATTTCTGAGACCAGTTGATTTGGTTCCCTCTCTCTCTCTCGTTCTTAAAAAAATATTACTTTTAACGTAGTGTTTTGTGGTCACGTATTAGCATTACTTTTGAGATCTGAATTTAGTAAAGTTATTTAGTTTGTAACGGCGCCTGATAAAAGTGTGTTTTGCGGTAACGCAGCTGCAGCAAGTGATTTTACAGAGGTTTTCACAAGTTTGTGTAAGGTAACATGAATTTTACTTATTAATACCATGGTATGATAAGTTAGGAATTTTGACCGAGTGAAATCATTATTGATAAATCTTATGTGTATTTTTGTGTGTTTTTTATTTACAATCTCTTCATATTTTCACATTTATTATGTTTGTGATGTAACATTTATTTACGTAGCATTTTAAATATTTCTTGGTAATTTAACATTGCATACTTGATTTAATATTTCATTTGTTAAGGTTTTCTTTTTAAATCTTGAGTAATTCTTGATAGTTTAAATTTTGCTTGATTAATTTAAATTCCTGATAAAGTTTTTGTGAATTAGTTTTGTTTCATGATTTAATTCAAGAACTAATTAAGTGTTGTATTATTTTCAAGCAATGATAATTTTTTTCAGATTGTGAATTCTAGTTATAAACTTTGAATTTAAAAATAAATTTTGTATTTAATGTTTTTAGAAAAAGTGTTTCATTTATTGATCATCAGTGAGCAGGATTGATTGTGTATGCATAAGGCAAAGTGATAAACATGTTTTGTTCTTTTAGTTTTGCTAAAGTGAATTAAGACCAGGGAAACAGAGTTTTTGATGGAGTGATACCCTTCTACTCTAGAATATTTCTAGTTTAATTTTTGATACCTCACACATATTCTGATAGACTTAGTTTGATTTTTAAAGTAATAAATAAGTTTTTTCTTAAGGGATCACTGTTACCTTTAGAGTACTCTGTCGTAATAATTAATGTTATGAGAGTTCAGGTATCTGGCTGAAGTGAGGTATATTTTTGAAATTTGTGATTAGTTGTGTAATAACCAGGTACTTGATACGCATCATGACAATACAGTATATATATATATATATATATATATATATATATATATATATATATATATATATATATATATATATATATATATATAAATAACCAGTAAGTTGCAAATGTCCTTTAATTTTTGTTTTAAGGGAATTTTTAGTTGATAATAAGTTCATCGTCCTGTGGGCTGAACCATGAAGGACAAGAACTCAGGACTACAGTGACGCCACACGGCCAGCAAGTGAGGTATAAGTTGATATCGTCTCCCATATACAAATCGCCGTCGAACTCAGGTGTTTTATTGATAGAGACGATATCCACACCCTCTGCCATGCTAACTGTGTAGTGCATTTGTCGCAGGCAGCCATATTATGACTTTTATCACATCACCGTGATTCATATACAATAAAAATATGCTTACTTGAAATAATATATTTTCATATATGTTACCGAAGGGGGAATTTTTTAGTTGATAATAAGTTCGTCGTCCCGTGGGCTCGAACCAGCGAAGGACAAGAACTCAGGACTACAGTGGGACGCATTTGCCAGCAAGTGAGGTATAAGTGGATATCGTCTCCCATATACAAATACTACTTGCCAGTGGGTTAAATGTGTCCACGAAGTCCTGAGCTCTTGTCCTTCGCTGGTTCGAGCCCATGGACGACGAACTCATTATCAACTAAAAATTCCCCTTCGGTAACATATATGAAAATATATTATTTCCGAGGTAGAGCGAATTGATATTAAAGGACGTTTGCAGCTTACTGATTGTATATGAATCACAGTGATGTGATAAAAGTCATATATGGCTGGCTGCGTGCGACAAACGCACTACACAGTTAGCATGGCAGAGGTGGGTGGATATCGTCTCTAAAAAATACAAACACCTGAGTTCGACGGGCGATATGTATATGAGAGATGATATCCACTTATACCTCACTTGCTGGCCGCGTGGGTTAAATGTGTCCACTGTAGTCCTGAGCTCTTGTCCTTCGCTGGTTCGAGCCCACGGGACGACGAACTCATTATCAACTAAAAAAATTCCCCTTCGGTAACATATATGAAAATATATTATTTCCGAGGTAGAGCGAATTGGATATTAAAGGACGTTTGCAGCTTACTGATTGTATATGAATCACGGTGATGTGATAAAAAGTCATAATATGGCTGCGTGCGACAAACGCACTACACAGTTAGCATGGCAGAGGTGGGTGGATATCGTCTCTAAAATTCAAACACCTGAGTTCGACGGGCGATTTGTATATGGGAGATGATATCCACTTATACGTCACTTGCTGGCTGCGTGGGTTAAATGCGTCCACTGTAGTCCTGAATTCTTGTCCTTCGCTGGTTCGAGCCCACGGGACGACGAACTTATTATCAACTAAAAAATTCCCCTTCGGTAACATATATGAAAATATATTATTTCTGAGGTAGAGCGAATTGGATATTAAAGGACATTTGCAGCTTACCGATTGTATATGAATTACGGTGATGTGATAAAAGTCATATATATATATATATATATATATATATATATATATATATATATATATATATATATATATATATATATATATATATAAATAGATATATATATATATAAATAATTTTTTTCCCAACAATCACGTAAATTATGAGGACGGTACGCACATTACAATATACCTTACAAGGACTTTTTTATGTTAAATCATAATGCAGAATAACCTTTCAGGTCCCAGCAACGTTATAACGGCGTAAACAAACATAAAATTGTACATATTTCTATAATCTTTACTATGCAAAATAATGTACGTCGCATCCACCTATTTATTTTTTATTAGCACTATCAATAACTACTGAATAACAAAGCGTATTACAGTATCTACGGTCATGTTTAGTATCAAATAAAACGGTAAAGAAGGTGGTTGAGACGAGTGTTGCCGAGTAGCTATTACCCACTATAGAAATAATTACCTATTCATGCACCAGTAAATCTTGCCACAGGTCTTCTCGCTTGTATACAAAGTGGCAAGCCGTAGCACAGATGCAGTCTTGCAGCCACGGGCCATTACCGAATTTGTTAAAGGCTAGACTGTCTAAGCATATCATTCACCCATTAGGGACTTACTGTCTACCTGGATGGGTAGAGCCTCATGACGTTGTATGTTTACGTCACGAACTGTTTTAGGATCCTTGTCTGTGATTTTCTCGGTTCTGGCATCGACGACTTAATTTTACTCTATAAATATCAAAACTATCGAACTTAAGCACTAGATAATACTTGCAAAATTAGGTAGGGTTATAAAATATACACTTGCCAATTTTCACCATTATCCGATGTTTTGATAAAAAGTTATTGCCAGAAAACCGTGCTTCATCGGCTCTGAATCCATTAGTAGGTTGAGGAATGCAGACTCAATACTCACATGTCTTTATGGCACTCAAAACAATAATTACAAATAATGCTATTAGACTCATTGCATAAACTCTAATGAAAACAAGACGATATATTCTCATACCGTGACTAGACTAAAAAATATAAAAAGAATAAGAGGAATTGTTAACTAAAAACATAACAAGCAGGTCAAAATTCTGCACAAAGAATTAGAAGACCCTAACCCATGATAGAATTCTCTTTGTAACCTTCAGGAGGGCTAGTATGCAAGAGTTTTCTGCTGCAACAAAGAAAAATTTACCCTCTAAAGCATAAGTAGAACTAGTGCCTTGTGAACCCTAGCTCATCCAGATTAATTTTGCTTCCCTTGCTGCAAGCCAAGTCACTTGAACCCCTCAACCATTGCAACAAACAATTTAAGATACAAAAGACAGACAAGCAACACCCTATTGGTATTTACCTTATGAAGCAGTTTACTTCAATATCCCAGCAGCAGCAGCTTTTGCAGCCCCATTTAAAGAAATTTAGAGACTTTCTGACAATGCTTACACCTTCAAACAGTTAATAACTAATGCAAAAGCCTTCAAAGCCTCTTACCATAAACGAAGAAATACAATGATTCACACCCATCCCCTCTATCTATAAAACAAAACCAAAGAAATATATTTAACTCATAACTGGATGCCTGCAACGCCACCTTTGCAGGGGAAATAATCGAAAGTTTCCATCTCAAGGACTTCCTACACTACGGACCAAGCCCCCCGGCCCTCACCACCTATCTCTGCGACAAGAACCCTCCAACACTAGATGAGTGCTGCCGTTTGGCAGATCACTGGGACACTTACCATCCTGCAGCCAGTTCCTGGGGACATAAGGTCCAGCCCTCTTCTCTTACCTCTGGTCAGCCTCCGCCCAAGAATGGGCACCTTCACAACAAGCCCATGTGTGGCCACTGTAAAAAGATAGGGCACCAGCACCCCATTGAACAGTGCCACCTAAAGGCTGAGAATCAGCCAGAAACTCCCTCCAAATCCTTAAGTGGGACCACGACCAAATGAGCCACATCTGGCCCCTGGGTAAACAACAACAGGCCTGCTCCCTCCACTGGGACAGTGGCAAGCAAAGATTATAGTAAAAATTATTGCACCTCCTGTGAGGTCTATGGGCACTCTGCCCTATGAGCAAAATGCCTAATAAAGCAGCTACACCCGCCATTGACCTGACGGTTATGAATCCTTCATCTTTAGGCCCTCCAGCCCAGGGTCCCATATCTGTGGCACCTCCTCAAGGTAGCTACCCTGTATTCAGTAAGGAACCAGTAATAAACTAGACAACACCCAGCCAGTATGTCACTAAACACCTTCCTTACACTGGTGACCCTGGGGGGGTGGGGTGGGTCATCTCAGGGGGTCGGATGTCTACCATCGGGTCACTCCGGGTTCACCAGTGTAAGGAAGCTATTGAGTGACATACTGGCTGGGTGTTGTGTAGTTTATTACTGGTTCCTTACTGAATGAATGTACAGAATCTTCATGGTTGTTATTGGCTGGTGCGAGCCGCAATGTAGTTTCTACACACAGACAAAACAAAACGGAGATTATGTTTTGGACACCTGTGCTTGTTGACAGACAAACAGATGTTGATTGTGAGAGGCATAATAAATGTACAATGATAAAACATATATCAATGGAAAGGCCAGGAAATTCCACATATGGACATTTGCATGAGATTCAAGACAGATTAATGAATACAATGCAGTAGCATAATATATGTGAAATGGCGAGACGTTTGGCGTCTTCACAAACAGAAACATACATACAGTTTGATACAGAAGATTTGGTGGAACATTATGAGCCCATGATCGGAATGCTTGCATGGCAATGCAAGTAGTGGTGGTTGTGCATGAATCGAGACAACAATGGTTAGGGAGAAATAGACAGGAATATTGTATGGTAGAAGTTGTGTTCCTTCGAGCGATCGTCACTGACTCACGGGAGGGAGAGTGAGAGAACGGGATGCTTTGTTGTCATTTGTCCGATGGCTGACTCGCACACACGTGTGCCCATAGGACCGCCATGCAGTCCCTTACACCAGTAATATAAATCCTTTGACTTCCCTTTCATGCCTACAAGAGCATGGTACATTTTAAATTGTATATAACAGAGCCATTAGGCCTTTATCATATGATTGCCAACCTGGCACAGTGTAATTACAGTAATGGAGTAAGTATGTGATAAGATAGCGTAGCAACAGCGTGTGTGAAGCCATGTCGCAGAGTACTTGGCTATATGTTGCTTCAGGCAATTCAACTAAATTATCCTTATTCTAGTGCCTATCCTATAAGCCAAACTAACCAGTCCTTGGTAGATCTAAGTAGTAGCTCTGCGGCGACGATTTCCTTCTACCTTGACTTTTTCTACAGTTTTTTGGTTGCTAATTATGGATTTATCTTCAGTTTTTGTTGCACAAATGTAATTAACCTGTAATTAACCCCAGAAGTCCATCCAACAAGGGGTTTCCATACGCAGTCTTCACAAGACAGAGCACAGGTACATCTGTTTGGAATGGTTCATATCCCATCCGGCAAGTGCAATAACTTGTTAACACATGGGTACCCCTAGGGCCAGTACTAAACACGGCGAAGGGACATTCCATCCCCCCCGATGCCAGTACTAAACACGGCGAAATGCACTTTGCTACCTCCTGTTGGCGAATGGCTCTCTCTCGTTTTTCCCCTCTAGAGGGTGCCTCCCCAGCGTAAACATGCCCGCTCGATTTCTGCGTTCTCCCCCACCCAAAACTCCGAATTCCCATAGTCCCCCTTTACTGTTGAGCAGAGTTAGGGGGCAAATAACAGTTGGCCGACAACAAACAAACTCACCACCAGTATCAGAAGCCCTAAAAGTGTAGAAAAAAGTAGTTTCCAAGGTAAAACAGGCATGGAGCTAGTACTTAGAATTACCCAATCCTTTTCCCATTCCCTGATCTATAATAATACTTTATTATAGATCAGTGTCTGTGTAGTCTGGTAAGTCTGTACTATATACATTCATTAGTCTATAATGTTATGTTAGCCTATGTACCTACTTACCGGTGTTATTGTGAAACCTCTGGTTGCTGTCCAAATGAGTGGCAGCAGACTAACCACTCAGGGAAGCGTGTCCTAACTAAGGTATATTATATCCCTAGCCTATCCTACCACGAAGTGATCAGCAGTGATCAGTATAACCTAAATAACCTCGCAAATTTTAAGTAATGCGTGTCAGCTAAGCCATTACAAGTGGCGACGAAGAGGAGCAGACCAAAAGGTAAATGTCGCCTAACCTAAAATAGATTGGGGAATTGGAAAGGTGTTATGAAATTGATTTTGGATATAGTCCTAATCTCATGTGCTGAGTTTATTTTATGCCTAGCCGATGTACAGTATAAATTTACCTAAGTTAGCCTAACTATAGGTAAACCCAGCCTAACTTCAGTTTTGGCTAATGAATCTGGGAATCATTCTAGCCTTGCAAAACTAAGCTAGCCTAACTTTGTATTAGTCTAACCTAATCATAAATCTTGGCCTAGCCTAAGTCAACTGTGTTACCCCAACTGAATACACACCAGCCTAATGTAACCAAACTTGAGGGTAATATCAGCTACCTACTAGAGTGCATTGTGTCTCATTGATGCAATAACGTAATGTTATGTAAGCTAACCTAATTAAGACTTTTTGTAATTTACCTGTTTGTGATTATTTCTAGTTTACCTAATTATATTAAGCCATGGCTCTCATAGGGAATGTGGGTCCTTATGAGGAATCTGAGAAATTTTCTGCCAATGCAGATAGTGTGTCTCTTTTTCCAGGCAAACGACATAGGTGATGATAGGAAAGGAAGGTACCAGCATTTCTGTCAGTAATTATAATAGGTCCTAAGTCCCATCCACCTGAAGGGGAGGAAGAGATCTGCTAATCATTAGTGTTTTTGTTTTACTGAAGTTCAGCCTCATACCCCCACCGACAACATCGCCGAATAGTTTGCCGATATGGTCAATTTTGCAAAAAAAAAAAAAAAAAAAATGTACTTTTACCAAATTATGTGAATAATCAAATCAGTAAATTTATATACATGCATAACTCTGGCTTTTCATCAGGCGGACGTTTGTAACAAAAAGTGTTTGTGAGCGTTACAGAGTCCTGCAGACATGTCTGCGGTAAATCTTGCCGCACAAGTTTCTCATGCTGTGTAAAATTTGCATATCACTGTAAAGTAGTTTGTCCGGCAATTATAATAACCTGATGTCGCATGGAAATTTTAAAGGTACCCCAGTCATTGGTTTTTCACTTTTTAAAGTGGTAGCCTATATTTTTATGGAAAATATTAAGCAAAATATATGTCACTGATTTCACACCACTTTCTGATTACCTTTCTGTATAAAGTTGGCAATTTTCCCTTAATTTTCATCTCATATTGATAAGTCCAATCTTAATTTTAGATTAATATTCAATAAAATCAGAATATAAAAGAAACATATTTTCTTGACTTACGTGTACATTTTGGTGGTTCGTCTTCTCCGTCGGAACAGTCATTTTCCCCGTCACAGTATTGGTCGGCAGCCACACAGCTCCCATCATGACACCTGAGTTCACCCATCTCGCAAGTCTCCACGGCTTCACACCATGTCCACAGGCACAAACAAAGAACGATGGTAGATGACCATGCCATTTGCCTGACACCCACGCCATGACCACGCCTGTCTGCTGGCCACCCACCGCCCATTACACTCAAAGCTCATCTGAAATGAAAGGAAATCAGACATAAGAAACACCCAAGATACTTTCTGAATGTCTCGGCGCGATATGTAATCTGCGGGGGTACTGTAGTCAAGTTCTCTCCTTTTAAAAAGAAAGTATAAGGAAAATCTGATAGGTTAAGAAACGAGCATTTTAAGCATAACATTTGCGAATGCAGTTTTATTATGTCAAAGTGGGAGTAGATTTCAAGCTTTTGGAAATAGAGCTTACTAAGAACTAGTCGTCAAGGATTAGTGTTAATATATTAATCCTAGTATTGCAGGGAAACTGAATTCATGGACCTATTACCTAAAACGATGACATGGACCTCTTAAAAAGAACCAAGTCAAATGATTTAGGGAGCACATCGGGAGGCAACAGCCTTGATTTTGTAACTTCCCTCCTCAAAGCTTGTATGAGATTGCGAGACTTTACATGTTCTGTAAATCGTGGACAGTGGAGTCAGCTTACAAAAAAAAAAAAAAAAAAAAAAAAACTGAGTAGCATCCCTAAAACAAAACAGATGTGATAACTCTGTGATGGCTGAGGTAAATCCAAGTGGGGAGTAAAATCCGTGTCCTTACCATATGTGAAACGTTTGATTTTGAATATGTACCCTAAAATTATGGGAGAAAGAATAGGTTTGCTAACTATACTCGTTTTTTTTTCCATCTGTCCACCCGCCTGTGGTGCTCGCGCATGGTAACACTGTGTCCGGGGCTTTAAATAGTTGCGCTATGTGTAAGTTTTAGGTAAATAAAATGATATCTGGGTGTACATTTGCAACTGAAAAGTGTTTTAATAATTTACCGTATGCGAATTACACCGTTCATATTCGAAATAGGATATTGTTATTAGACGCAGTGGCGAGAAAATTGCTTCTCTCACTGTTCACTACAGCAACAATAATGTACTGTATTGATTTAATGTAGCCAAATTATTATTATTATTATTATTACATTCAACAATAATAACAATATCCTATTTCAAATATTAACAGTGTAATTTGCATACATTAAATTATTAAAACACTTTTCAGTTGCAAAATGTATACCCAGATATCCTTTTATTTACCTAAAACTTACACATAGCGTAACTATTTAAAGGCCCGGACGCAGTATTACCATGCGCGAGCACCACAGGCGGGTGGACAGATGGAAAAAACCGAGTATAGCTGCCAACCTTTTGTATGCAGAGGGGGTGAAAACCTCCGTCCTTTCTATTCACAAATATTTTGTTGGTATCATGTCCACTCATTAGGGCAGAAACAGGTGAGAAAATTATAGTGAGAGATACAGAAAGGATTAGTAACAACATCATTTGAGGTTACATTACAAAGAAAAAATCAGACAGAGAAGGAGGGAGCCCACACACACATATATATATATATATATATATATATATATATATATATATATATATATATATATATATATATATATATATATATATATTTATATATATATATATATGGTATATATATATATAATCTATATATAATATATATACATATAGTAAACCCCCGTATTCGCGTTCTCATGATTCGCGAACTCACGCATTTGCAGGTTTCTCTGTGGAACATATCTAGCCATTGTTCGCGGAAAATTCGCCCATTCGCGGTATTTTTCACTGAGAAATATTTACTAATTACTGTATTTTCATATAATTTTCATGAATAAATGCACTTTTTGTGATAAAACTATTAAAATACTCAGGTATGAGCATTTTTACAGGGTTTTTCTTGTGTTTATCAAAATGGGCAGTTCTAAGTGTTTTTAGAGGGTTTTAAGTATTCACAGATTTTAGCTATTTGCGGGGGTGTGTGGTATGCATCCCCCCGCGAATACTGTATATATATATATATATATAATATATCTATGATATATATAAAATATATATAATATATTATTATATATATACATATATATACTGTATATGTATATATATATATATATATATATATATATATATATATATATATATATATGTACATATATATACATATATATATGTATAACTGAATCACGAAAATATGGAAGGTGATGAATATATAAGTAAAGATAAAATCCACGAAGGAAAGGGAAACACCGGAGTGCTGCGAGGCCTTTCGACTCTGTCTGTCGTCCTTTACTTAGCAGACTGAAGAAATATAAAAGTAAGTTTACAAAGAAAACTCATTTGGAGATTACAAAGGAAAAATATCTAACTGGAATCCAACACAATTGAAGAATTAGTAGAACTGCCAAAACAGGGTTAAATATTTAAAAGCTTTTGCAAAGGATTAGGATCAGCCTCAGAAGCAGGGACAGGACAATTAAAAGATTATACAAGGGGGTGACTGACCACCACCACCAAAAAATATTAGTACAAAATAATTCTCTTTTTTGTAAATAATAACACTTTTTGCAAGATGAACATTTCTACAAATAAAAAAATTATGTTAAACATACGAATACATAGAAAATATATATAAGGTAACTAATTTGTAATTAAGTCGGTGATTTTATCTTTTAGGCCATTCTTGAACATTCTTGTAATACAGGGGTCCAAAAATACATGTCAGGGCTAAGGTTAAAATTACAGTTGGAAGTAAGCTGGATTATAGCGGACTCCAAAAGATTTCTTGAAGAGAAATCTTTCGATCTGGCAATCACTGAACTTTCAGTCCAATTTATCCTGTGAGAATTTTCACTTAAATGAATGAATATAGCATTTGATGTTTGTGAATGAATATAGCATTTGATGTTTGTCCAGTTTTGACTGAATACTTATGTTGCTCAATACATACAACTAAATCTTTGCTAGATTGGCCAGTATAAAAAGAGGGGTAGTCCAAACATGGAATTTTATTTAGTGTGTTACTATAGGAAAAAACGAGGTTGACATTAAAAGATTTTAACATTGATTTTATGTTTTCAAAACCACTAAAATAAGGCAAGCTAAGAATGTTCTTAGGGGTTTCTTTCTCCATGTTACTTTCACTATAAAACTTTTTGTGGGCTTTTTTTATAACAGATATCTAGTATATGTGAAGGATAACATAAATCTGTCCCTATTTTTCTTATGTATTGAATTTCTTGATCCAAATACTGGGAACTGACAATGCGTAAAGCTCGTAAAAACATAGAAGAAAAAATTGATATTTTGATGTTAAGGTGATGGCCTAAATAAAAATGGACATAAGTTGGGTGGTTGGTTGATTTCCTATAATACTGAATTTGCATTGAAATGGTTCTCTATGTATTAAAACATCTAAGAAAGGGAGGCAATTGCCTTTTTCTAATTCTAAAGTAAACTTAATGGATGGTACCTGGTTATTCAAATTAGAGAATAAATCATTTACATCAATACCAGCAGGCAAAACAGTAGAATATCGTCAACATATCTATACCACTTTAAAGGAGTATAAATGATATTTGGTAAATATCGTTTTTCAAAGAATTCCATGTACAAGTTTGAGAGGAGTGGGGATAAAGGGTTGCCCATTGCCATACCAAATATTTGTTGGTAAAATGCACCATTGAATATAAACTTACAATCACAAATGCACAACCTAGTGAGTGAAATAATATGACTTACAGGTAGAGGTAATTCATGATGGGTTAGTTCATTACTAAGATACTCTAAAATAGAATCTATAGGGACTTTAGTAAAAAGAGAACAAACATCAAAACTAACGAATCTATCAGTGGGGCAAAAAATGATTTTGTTTAACTTATCAACTAAATCTAGATAATTATACACGCGAGAATCGGAGATAGTTCCAAGTAACGGGGACAAGAGCTTGCTAATATACGAGTATTTTGAAAGTTTATATGATATTGAGCCAACAGTACTGATAATAGGCCGCATAGGATTATTTTCTTTGTGCGTTTTGACTAATCCGTACAAGTAAGGTAACTGTTTTGGCAGTTTTACTAATTCTTCAGTTGTGTTGGATTCCAGGTACATATTTTTCCTTTGTAATCCCCATCTGTCATTTATATGAGTTTTCCTTGTAAACCTACTTTTATATTTCTTCAGTCTGCTAAGTAAAGGACGACAGAGCCGAAAGGCCTCGCAGCACTCCAGTGTTTCCCTTTCCTTCGTGGATTTTATCTTTATTTATATATTCATCACGTTCCATATTTTCGTGATTCAGTTACACATAATGAGGGCTACGTTTTCTTTTGCTATCCTGTTTCCTCTTTTAAATTGTGTAGTCACTACCTTCTCCAAGTCTCTTTCGGCTGCGCATTCGGCCAGAATTCAACTCAAGTTCCTGAAGAAATGCCTGTATGACTTTTTAGGTGGAAGTGAGAAATATAATTTACTTTCCTACTAAAATACACATTATCTACAATAAAAACTGGCTTTCTCTCTCAAAAAATATATCAGAGTAAATATGTATCTATGTATCTCGATATCGCCCTGTGAGCGACACTGAGTTACAAATTGTCGTACAATGTTTGTATGACTTGCCAATTCTGGATAATACAGTAGAAGTAAGAAATTTACCTCAGTATCCTACTAAAACTACCCATTTTCTACGATAAGAGCTTGTTTGTTCTCTAGAAAAATATCACAAAATACCATAAAAAGTAAATATATATCTATATATCTCGATATTTTGAACTCGTTACCACAGATGTACTACCATGCCTAATAGTATACATGTAATATTTTATATATATTGACATATTTTTACTGCGTCTTTTCGGAAATATGAAATTATATAAGTAGGTAACAGTTCCAAAAAGAGCGTCAGGTCTTACCAGTAAACAATCTCGATTTGTTGTGTAGTTTTCGTTCAAGTGATATCGTAGTGCTTTGTGACGCATTTCCTTTTCGGATTTTCGTACCGTGTAGTGCATTCACGCAGTTCCATTGCCATAAGCAAGAGAAGTACCACTCTTATGAGGGAGAAATTTGAACGACTGGTCTCTTAAGTTTGTTACAAGAGAGGGACGAAGCAAACGGGAATTGTGTCGCCAGGGAGCCGATAGCAACAACACCAGAACGCCCATATCTCAGTAAGGGATTTGTTTTCCTGCATTAGTGATACTCTAATTAGTGATTACTCGATTTCATAATATATTATATAAGTATAAAAGACCACAAAGCTTGATTTTACTGCAGTGAGTTGTCGTCTGACTTGTGACTTGTGTAAGCCTGGTTGTCCAGAGTTTGTTTACTTTATCCTCTAAGTTGTTTGTTTATTTGCCTCTCCAATATCTGAACGCAAAACATGTACAACAGTGGTAGCTTATATAGGTTATGTAGAAAATTTATATTGATAGCATATACTTTTATAGGTTATGAGGAAAACTTTAGGGTGAGTGTGAAATGATGAGAACAAACAAACCCTTCCTAGAATACCATGTCCTGGCCTAACCTCATTAGGGCATTTGTTTTTATAATTTATTTATTACGAAAAAAAATGGCAGTGACAGCATATAGCTTACTATTTTTTATAGGTAACATATACTACTTTTTACAGGTTATGGAGAAAATATTTTATTGATAGCTTTATATAATGAAATTTTTTATGACCGTAATTGAAACACTAAGTACACACACACACACACACACAAATTGTAACACACACACACACATGTATTTTTAGGGGTTTATACAATTTTGCCGTATTAGCTATGGAGGTGGGGGCTTGCCGCTTGCCTTTAGACCTACCCCACGATACAAGTCGTGTAGTCTGGAAGGTCAATGACAGCTTAGTTACAGCCGGGACAAAATATTACTTCAAATTCTTTTAACATAGGAAAACGTCAATTGCCATAGTCTAGCTCACCGCTGACAGAGAATTACCACATATACTACTTTTACAGGTTATGGAGAAAATATATTGATAGCATATAATGAAATTTTTTAGAACACCAGGGTATTAACTGGGTCTCTTTGGAAGAAAAAGGTTTTTTGGAGGAAAATTTAACCAAAATGGAGGAAAATTTAAGACTTTATTTTACCAATTTGCTCAAAGGGTGGGAGGTCACCATGGGAAATGAATAAGGAGTTATGTTACAATGAATTTTTTACACAAGAAGAAATCAAATGAAACTGGAAATGGGGGTCCAGCGGGCAATCAAAATTAAAGAACATGGAAATTATGAGGATGTGAATGGCACGTCTCAAATTGGAAAGTATAATAAAGCTTGAATTAGTTCCGTATTTGGCTTTGTGTGCAACTGGGGGAAAGGCTATCCAGACTTTCTCTGTTTCAGAGATGGCAGTGTTCTTTAAGGATATGATTCACAAGGCGGTGGTTCAACTTGAGCAGAGCGTGGATGACTCCTAGAAGAAAAGCCAGGATTAGCGATCTAGCACAAATAATTTCTCCCACATGAACCTGTGCACTATGGAGGAATTGATCACTTGAGTTACTTAAGTTAACTGGCCCTTAATTAACACTATGGAGGGAATAATTGAGTACTGACCACTAAATTGATTTGGATTGGTCTCAAAGCAAGTCATGGGGGCGATTCACGGGCTGCTTGGTTCGTAGGTTGGTTTAGCAGCGAAGCTTTGTTTAAGAGATTGAAAATCGAACTTGGAGAAATGGAACAGAATTTCACAGAGAGAAAGAAGCTGGCTTATTGACTAATTGCAGTCAACGTACCTGGTGCCTGTAAACGTTTGTGCTTAACATATAAGGGTGCGTCAGATCAATGTGATTAGTCGTCACCAGTGGGAGAGGTGGAAGAACGCCTGTCTATACACGTAGCTGGTTTTGCGCGGAGTGCTTGGCTCTGAGAGTCCAGGGCGCGCTCCTTTAGCTTGTTTTCATTTCGGCTTGTAGGCCTCAGTCGATCTGCAAAAAGTCATACAGCCAGCGAAGAAGGTGGAGAAAAATAGGTCTTATTGTTAAGTACTTAAGAGGCTAAGTTCCTATCTACCTCACAGCCTGGGTTCACCCATAATGCTTCTGGAGGGGCCATTTGTTGGACACGTGGTCAGGAGGGGTCAAAAGGGGTTCCAGTGTACTCACTTCCGTTCAGGTGCAAGAGAAGAATGCGTTCTTGGTTCAAAACAAGTGATAACCCTCCGTTTTCCTCCATGTTGTTTGGCCTAACATTCAAATGAGAAGTGCTTTTATTCAGAAATTTGAATAATTTCCTAGCTGGCTACGAGGGAGGAATGTAAATACGTGAAAGGTCCCCCTTTGAAAAGGCATTCACACCCTTTCGGGCGTGAAGGTTTTGGCAAAATAGCTATTCGTCCCGACTAGTCAGCTAGCGTCCCTACATGAATTGTGCTTCTGCACTGCAATAGCTAAATGGACCTACCTAACTGCTAAGAGGGGTACTGGGTTGGCTAACTTGCGTACTACAACAGGCCCAACCTATCCAAGGATATAGACACTTACTGTCTCTAACGACAGGAGAACTCTCAAATACACACACAAACAAAGCCACTCCAACATCTTCTAAAAGCATAACAGACGCCTTAAACGTCTCGAACTGTTGGCCTAAACCGCTCACACGTCTCCTCTCTGCTAGGGGAAAGGGAGCTGGGGATTTGGCACGATACATATACACGTGCTACCGGGGTCTAAGCGTTGTCAGGCAGGGCAGTCGATCGAGGCTACGGCCTACCCCAACGCCAAATCAAAGTCCTTCAAAAGAAGGCATCGTGCTTACCCCATATGAAAAATGGGAAAAAGCACGTTAAACGAAGAAGAAGAACGACAGGAGAACTCTACTTGTAGGCAAATGCACATAACTAGTGGTGGCTTCCTGACATGAGGAAAGGAAGCTTTCTCCCTGACACGAGGAAAGGGAAGTATTGGGGTTGCATGCAGTATGCGATTAGAGCTTGCGGCATACACAAGGCTTGGATAATGAGTTCCCACTCCTGCACGGCAGTTGATAAATGTTGTACAAGGTCAGTACATATGCCCTATGACGTACGAGAATTCACATAGCGGCTGAGCACTTAACGGAAAAGGAAAGGAGAAGGGGAAGGTAATTCAGTGAACGCGGGCGTGTACGTAAATTTTCCCGCTGTGTGTAAATGAGTCAGGAATAATGGATTTGGATCTTAAATGATCAAAGGTTGGGATAAAACTAAAGAAAATTCGTGTCGTACTTGGCTTTTATAAATTTGTGGGTTGAATTTCCAATACTTATTGATTAACTGTTATTATGCCTTTTGTTATGATGAAAAGAAAAAAATTCTCTCTCTCTCTCTCTCTCTCTCTCTCTCTCTCTCTCTCTCTCTCTCTCTCTCTCTGAGAGCGTATGGTAAAGGAGCGTATTCGTTACGAGTCAAGTTACTCATTTGCTTAAGATGAATTACGTCTGCAAAAATTACGCCGTTACTCTTTTTCAAAAATGAACTTTTGGTATTTACGTAATTTCTACTGGTTCGCGCCCGTCACGGCAAGTGATGATGGGTAAAGTGTTGCAAATTATTTTCAAAGATATTCAAGTCTTCGTGAGGGTTTGCGTTAGGGTGAAAAGTGATGAAATTTCGTTCAGCGGGAACGAAAGGTGTGGAACTTAGTCGCGTGGGTGGAACAGCTGATCTCTAACAGGTGTGATTCCTTTGAAAAAAAATGGCTGACAGTAATTTCTTATCATGAGAACTTAACATTTTTAAAGATGCATAATTTTGCAATTTAATAAGCTGTCAAAGCTTACTTTTTTTGGTCTATAGTCAGAGTTCCCTTCATATAAAATTTTACCACTGCCTTTTTACAGTGAGAAATTAGAGACGACTTTTTAAAACAAAGTACATTTGCAACATAACATGGAGACTCTTGACAGTTTTCAAAACCACAGCGAATATGAAAAGCAATAGTGTTTTTCTTGTAAGTGGAACGTATGTACATGATACAAAAAGTTTCATTTTTGAAAAGTTGATAACCCAATAAAGCAATTGAACAATTAATATTTTGCTACAAGTGATACCTGTCAACTTAATGAACTGATCTAGCTCCAGACTGGGGATATTTGCACTATCTAAAGTAATAAAATTACCCACTGAATTTTCTAGACAGCATGAACAATCACTCAACGTTGTCCTTCTTGCCGATCTCCCTCCGAACGAGTTCCTCATTGGACTGGAGGATACCGTTCTCAGCTAGCACTCTGCTGGCCCCGCGTTCAATTCTCCGGCCGGCCAATGAATGTGGTTCGGATTCCACAGTAAGCTGTAGGTCCCGTTGCTAGGTAACCAATTGGTTCTTAGCCACGTAATATAAATCTAATCCTTCGGGCCAGCCCTAGGAGAGCTGTTAATCAGCTCAGTGGTCTGGTTAAACTAAGGTATACTTAACTTCCCCTCCAAACGCGCCTACTGCTGTGATACTCTCCTTTACGAGTTACGTTCAATAGACGGCTAGCGTACTTTTCGATATGAGACAGTGGAGGTTTTCTTCTTCTTCTTCTTCTTCTTCTTCTTCTTCTTCTTCTTCTTCTTCTTCTTCTTCTTCGCGACATTCTTGCTCTCATACAGACGGAAGAGAAGGAAGGGTAAATCTAAAATTCTCGTAGGAAGTCAAAATGGTAAGTCGATCCAGGAAGCATTGTCGTGAAAGATCGTGGTATCGATCTTTCAGATCAAAAATATTGTCTGGCAGTTATTTCAGTAAAAAGATTCTTATAAAATGAGTTATGAATGCAAATCACTGTCTTGTTAGAATCTATTGGTGCATCTAGCCGATTTTTGAGGCATCAGTTTTCTACCACCGGGAGCCTGCCAGACTCTCTGTTCCCTCGGCCGGAAAGTACACTTGATATTATATTACACATCAAAATCTTTAACCTTTCCAGCTGAGTTGGCACTCCTGGGCTCCCAATCGATTGCTCTTTTTACCCGAGCCCTGAATTAACACTAAATAGGCGATGGAATTGCTTCTCTGAGGTGGTGGTGTTTTGGATGCAGGTATAGTTATTAACTATGTCAGACTTTGAGTTATAATATGAAGCAGAATTATTTCATAGTCAGCATCCAATACTAAGATGCCTATTCACAGAGAGAGAGAGAGAGAGAGAGAGAGAGAGAGAGAGAGAGAGAGAGAGAGAGGATGGGTAGTAGCATCTAATATTCGATTCTCTGGTGTTTGAGTGCTTACCAGCAAATTATTATTTCATCAAGTTTAGCCATAAATTAAAATCAGACTAATGCCTTTTTTTTCTGCCTGACGAACCAAATAAGCTCCAAGCTTAGAATAATTTCTAATATTTGCTCTCATGGGACAAAGAAGTACACTAAATGACATAGTGAGCTGTTGCATCACCAGCTACATTCACACATTATTGACTGAACCGTCACCGGGCCTATTTGAGTTTTCTTGCATCTGAGCTTATTTTGTTGGTGCACATATGCCATTAGAAATTGGCAGTAGTAGTAGTAGTATTAGATGTTGTTGTTGTTGTTGTTGTTGTTGTAGTAAACGTACTTTAAAACGTGGAAAAGGACAGGACGCAGTTGAGAAAGGAAGGTGATACAAAGAATCAGTTCATTCACAGCAAAGTTTGTTTGAACATAGGTAGATAATACTCAGTGTAAGAAAAATGGTAATGAAACGAATAAAATGAACAAAAAATGTAATAGAGGAAGGGCACGAAGTAGTACAGAGGTAATGTGAAGAAAGGGTTTCGTAGGAAAGAGGATGAGAAATATTTATAGCACACTGACAGTAAATTAATTGGCTCAAACAGAGAAGCGATGTATTAACCCTCCCCCCTTAAAAAAAAAAAAAAAGGAAAACGCTTCTTTGCGCTAGGTGCTGGGAACCACTTTTTTTTTTTTTTTCTTTTACGGAAACCGATAGATTTTTCTAATACCTTACGTGTTTGGATAAGAGCGAAACTGGATCGCAATATTCATGATTCAAGTTCCCGTTTCAGTCAAACTTCAAGACGACGAAGAGAAAGAAGTTGTGGAACCAATACTTTGCCCAAGTTTCGAAATGGAGGTTTGTTTGGTGATACAGTATTCCTCTTGTTCTTCCATTTCCTCATCCCTAATCATTATTATTATACTTTGAAGGAGGCCCTCTTTTAGGGCAGTGTTATTAAAAACACTTGCTGTTTCAACGGCATTTAGCTTGAAGGGAGTCTTCTCAATTCTTATTTTATTCTCTCGTCTGCAAGCAGGTGGTAGGCTACTGTATAATCTATTTCGAAAGGACACGGAAAGATACTCTGCTTTTGTTGTTTATTTTACTCTTGCGCCTCGACACATACGCAGGTGGTCAGTCACCTAATGAGAGAATGTATGAAATTAAAGGTGGACAGGTATTTATGACAGGAACGCTAGACTGATGTCTGGGCGCTTCGAATTTTCATTAGTAAAGGTCGCAGGCGTTCGGACACTATTGGCTGTATTAATTGTGGAAGTTGGGGGGGTTTCTACTGGTGCATCCCCCCGCGGGGGTGTTTGTACGACTCTCTCTCTCTCTCTCTCTCTCTCTCTCTCTCTCTCTCTCTCTCTCTCTCTCTCTCTCTCTCTCTCTCTCTCTCCGATGGCATCAGGATTAACATAGTACAGGTTAGTCCGCCTCTGACCAAAACAAGGACTATCTCACTCATGTCATTGACTGACTGCTTTTGGTCGAGGTTAAAATAAAGAAAAGTCATCAGTCAGGCATTTGACCTTACCAGACTGAAGAACAAGGGCGCTCTCTTAATCCGGATTGAGGTGCTTTTCACCTGGTCAATCCTTTTAATCTCGACGACCCGACCGCCACCATGGCTTCTTGTTCCGTATATAGATACAGATGTAATCAGAGGCGAAAGGAAAATCAGATCGTGAAATTTACCATAGTGACCTTTCATTTCCTTGTTTCCCTGGTTTTCCTCTATGTTAAGCCTCCAAGATTCCAGTGAATCCACAAATATGCACTGTAACGCCAGGACCAATCCAGGACGGTCTAACCCTGTACTCTGTTAATCTTGATGACATTTGGCGCCGGCTGGTTTGGCTGTTTCTCCTGATGATAGTCGGGAAAAATTCAGTTTTTTTTTTTTTTTTTACAGTGTTTATACTGGTTTTTCCCCATGATATGCCACCAATCAGGATAGCAGGCATAAAAGACTGAACATCACTAAACCTACAGGATTACCTGCCTATTTCAACACCTCGATGTTCTTAAAGGTGAGAATTTCAGTCCTAATATAAAAGTCTCAAGATATAACCTAATCCAAGACCAATCCCCCCTCCCATCCCCTGGGGAACTTACTGACACCTCAAGCAGGGGTTCAGGTGCAGGCTTGCCTTCTACCACAAGTGCCAGCCAACCTCCCCACAGTGAGTGACTGCCAACCTCCGCTGGCCAACCCCCCCATCCCCCCAAATGATCAACTCATTCATTTCCCATCTTCATGGATTGCCATGGATACATTAGATACAGTCTCTTTGAATATTTTTGGCCTCGGGCAGAATGTTCCTCCCTTAAACATGTTGTGCAAAAACTTCAAAGGCATCATTGCATTACAAGAAATGCTCCTCAGGCCTTATGACCTTGCCATCTGCGATTCAGTGCATGAAGACTTCGGACCTTTCTCGAACTCATCAATGCAAGTTACACATCACATCATAGCCGGTTGCCCGAGTTACACATCACATCGTAGCCGGTTGTTCGAAAGGGGGCCTTTCTTTCCTGTGGCACAAATCATCAGAAAATATGGTGAATGTGATGACCTATAAGAGTGATAGATTGCTGGGGCTTCAAGTGACAGTAGGGGACTCTGAGATCCTGTAATTAATGTTTATATGCCCTGAAAAAAGAACAATAATTTTGATCAATACTGCATGATCCTAGGTGAGTTACTCATCATTATTCACGATTCTACTGCTGATCATATTTGCATAATTGAGGACCTTAATTCTCATGCCACAAAACAATTTTATAACGAACTTACTCCCTTCTGTCAAAATCATGCTCCCGAAATTAGCGATGTAATGCTCCTCCCTAACTCCTTCTTTACCTATGTACAAAATAGAACGGACACACTTACAACCTCCTGACTGGACCACTGCATCACGCCCTCACAACTTCATGATTTTGTGACCTGCAACATTCGCTACAATCTCACAACAGGTTATGGTCACATCCCCTTACTGGTCTCATTCAGTACCCCATCCCTCCGTACTGTGAACCCCATAACTGATCGCCCACCTACTGTTAACTGGGATTTTAAAAACCAACAGAAAACCAGATCCTTTAGGAAACCACAGAAACCAGGCTGCGGTCAATAGTTCAACAGGCAGACGCCTTACTGTGCACTAACCCAAAATGTAGGTATGACCATCACAGGAGAGGTCTGAAAGAATTCTAATCGAATATTATTTCCGCTATGTTGCCTCTGCCAGGGATACCTTTATATCTCATCAAGGCATCTCTCATAATATACCTGGATGGAATTATTTGGTTAAAGATCTATATACACATTCACAAGAAATTTTTTTACTGCGGAGGCAAAATGGTAGCCCGAGGGTAGGAAACTTTGCACTGCTAATGAGGCAGGTGGAAGCACAGTTCAAACTTGCCCTTAAGCACAGCAGACTGAATAATGTCTAGAAATTAGAATCTAGCGATTAGCCTCGCCTTTGGAAAGACATTCAAGTCCCTAAATCCCAAAACTAAAAAGCTGCCGCAGAGAGTAGGAGAAGTCATCAGTGACGGGGCTATTGCAAAAATGTGGGGCGATCACTTCAGCACTATCCTGAATTGCAGCCTAAACTGTCAAGATTCCTGAAGGGATGTAGGTAACCTCCTTACTGATAACATTCAGTTTCACTTCGCCGATCGTATTACACCAGGTAACATCAGTGATGCCATAAACAACCTACCTAATAATAAATCGCCCGACTGCAATGGTCTACCTGCTGAAGCTTTCAAATTCTGCCATCCGATAATTTACATTTTGCTAGCTGCTCTATTCAATGCGTGCATAATTCACCAGTTTCTCCCAGACTCCCTACTCTTAGTTCACTTAATACCATGAATAAAAAAGCTAAAGGATGCAGCTGACCCTGGCAATTATCGCCCGATTGCAATTACTACAATTGTGTCAAAGATACTTGAGTCCGTTCTTCTGGTGAGACTTTTCCCTTTCTACACACTACTAACAATCAGTTCAGCTTTAAAGCAAACCACTCAACCAACACCTGCATCTACATCCTGAAAGAATTGCTGAATTATTATGTATCATCAGCCCCTCCTGTTTTCCTATGCTTTGTGGATGTGAGTAAAGCACTTGACAAAGTAAAATACCTGAAGTCATGAAAATACAGTAATTAGTGAATATTTCTCGACAAAAAAATCTGGAAACTAACGAATTTTTCACAAATAATTCGGGATAAGTTCCACAAAAAATCCGCAAACAGGTGAAGCCAAGAATCCTGAACTACAAATAAGCAGACGTCAACTGCATTGTTATCTGTTTTTGTAAATTTATCCTTTTGTGTAAAGGAGGCAAATTAATTATTGGTGCTAAGATTTTGTTATCTGTGTCTCTTCCTTTCGTGTAGACGTGAGTGCGTGTTGATTTTAATCTGCCACTGTGTGAGGGTATTGTATATGCTTGTGTGTTCTTCTAGTTCCTCCAGCAGATTTTTACAAATTTTTTTCGTTAAGTGTTTTTGTGGATAAATAAGTGATAAATTTAGGCATTTGGTTTTTGTCACCCTCTTTGAGTGTTTATTACCTAAAGTCTGGTTTGTGGTAAATCTTTGTTTGGACTGGCAGTTGATTTCTTGAGCAAAGGACCTGCTTAAAAAAATAATTGGTTGTGGCTCTTACTAAAAGTTAAAAATTCATAACAATATACATATATGTGTGTGTGTGTGTGTACATCCATGTGTGTATGTGTATATATATATATATATATATATATATATATATATATATATATATATATATATATATATATATATATATATATATATATATATATATATATAATTTATATATATATATATATATATATATATATATATATATATATGTATATATATATATACGAATATATATATATATATATATATATATATATATATATATATATATATATATATATATATATATATATAATATATATATATATAATATATATATATACATATATAATATATAATATATCACATACAAGTCATTATTTCACTCACTAGGTTATGCATTTGTGATTGCAAGTTTATATTCAATGGTGAATTTTACCAACAGACATTTGGTATGGCAATGGGCAACCCTTTATCCCCACTCCTCTCAAAATTGTAGGTGGAATTCTTTGAAAAATGATATTTACCTAATATCATTTACACTCCTTTAAAGTGTTATAGATATGTTGGCGATATTTTAGCTGTTTTGCCTACTGGTATTGATGTAAATGATTTACTGTGTAATTTGAATAACCAGGTACCATCCATTAAGTTTACTTTAGAATTAGAATAAGACAATTGCCTCCCTTTCTTAGATGTTTTAATACAGAGAGAACCATTTCAATGCAAATTCAGTATTTATAGGAAACCAGCCAACAACTTAACATCAAAATATCAATTTTTTCTTCTATGTTTTTACGAGCTTTGCGCATTGTCAGTCTCCAGTATTTGGATCAAGAAATTCAATACATAAGAAAAATAGGGACAGATTTATGTTATCTTTCACATATACTAGATATATGTTATAACAAAGCCCACAAAAAGTTTTATAGTGAAAGTAACATGGAGAAAGAAACCCCTAAGAACATTCTTAGCTTGCCTTATTTTAGTGGTTTTGAAAACATAAAATCATTGTTAAAATCTTTTAATGTCAACCTCGTTTTTTCCTATAACACACTAAAAGGAATGTCAATAAAAAATAGCCCTAAAGAAAAAAACAACATAATATATAAAATTCCATGTTTGGACTGTCCCTTTTTTTATATTGGCCAATCTAGTAAAGATTTAGATGTATGTATTGAGCAACATAAGTATTCAGTCATAACTGGACAAACATCCAATGCTATATGCATTCAAGTGAAAACTCTCACAGGATAAATTGGACTGAAAGTTCAGTGATTGCCAGATCAAAAGAGTTCTCTTCAAGAAATCTTTTGGAGTCCGCTATTATACAGCTTACTTCCAGCTGTAATTTTAACCTTAGCCCTGGCATGTATTATTTTGACCCCTGTATTAGAAAAATGTTCAAGAATGACCTAAAGATAAAATCACAGACTTAATTACAAATTAGTTACCTTATATATAATTTCTATGTATTTGTATGTTTAATATAATTTTTTTTATTTGTAAAAGTGTTCATCTTGCAAAAATTGTTATTGTTTACAAAAAAAAATAATTATTTTGTTGTACTAACATTTTTTGGTGGTCAGTCACCCCCTTGAATAATCTTTTTATTGTCCTGTCCCCACTTCTGAACGGTTGATCCTAATCTTTTGTAAAACCTCTTAAATATTTAATCCTGTTTTAGCAGTTCTGCTAATTCTTCAATTGTGTTGGATTCCAGGTACATATTTTTTCCTTTGTAACCCCCATCTGTCATTCATATGAGCTTTCTTTGTAAACTTACTTTTATATTTCTTCAATCTGCTAAGTAAAGGATGCCAGTCAAAAGGCCTCGCAGCACTCCAGTGTTTCTCTTTCCATCATGGATTTTGTCTTTATTTATATATACATCACGTTCCATATTTTCATGATTAAATTATACATATATACATGTAAGTATGTATGTATATATATATATATATATATATATATATATATATATATATATATATATATATATATATATATATATATATATATATATATGTGTGTGTGTGTGTGTGTGTGTGTGTGTGAATAGCCCAGTAATGAGGAAATATCATTGCTTACCTGTTACTACAAAGTCGAGATGTCCCATCTATTGGTAGCCTTGGTAGGGGCCGTTCGAAAGCTGCTGGTAGCACATCTCAGTACCCACTTACTCTGCATTCTCTCTCTCTCTCTCTCTCTCTCTCTCTCTCTCTCTCTCTCTCTCTCAGGTCTACAGTGAAACAAGCTTTACCCAAAATAATTTATTTGACAAAATCTTACATAACTAGATTGCAAGAAATAAGAAATGTATTAAAATGTAATATTAAAGCTCCCAAAAGACCATTTGCATTATACTGTTACTTGCAAAGGTCAAAATAAGTCGAAGTCCAGTACATTTCCAATGAGTAGATCTTCAACCTCTCTCTCAGCAAAACATCTGAAGAAGTCAAACGAGTTCCTCACTGATTCCCAAAAACTTAAAAATAAAGATATGGGAATTCCTCCCATGTTACTCATAAAATATGTATCATACCATAAATACTTGAACAAAATAAACATATAAAAATGGAGAAAAGCAGTCTACAGTTTTGGATATTGAATGTAGTTCCTACCTCCAAACAGCATTGTTCACAGTCTTGAATGACAAATCACGAACCACAAGTCTTCACTGAAGACTTTTAATAATGTTCACTGTTGGTCTTCCAATGATTCCCTTTTCCCATATCTAATCCATTCACACCTTGGGACTCCGCATAAAAGAAATGCACGAACGCACATTTCCCACTGGAACCTGGACACTTCCGGCAAACGCACATACAAAGTCACGTCACCTGATCCCACGACTCAAGAACCCTGATGCCACCATTTTACCTGTTGTGGAAATGCATCAGGTGATACCTAAACATTCTCTCCAAGATTTTAGAGTTTTCCTCCCCACTTATTAATTCAACATTCACTGTGCATTCTAATTCATAACTACTTGTGACCTATAGGCTTTTCAGACACTCGGCCACCCAAAGAATTGCTGCCCCCAGCACTAGGAAAATAGCGCTTTTTAATTTCCAGATTCGTGCACCAAACGGACAGTCACACCCCCAGCAGGCTGATTTTCCCTTGGTGGTTTACTCACACTGTTTTTGTGCACAGCATACACCACTTCACGCAGAGTATGACGACAAAGGCCTCGATCACTGATAAAATAGCAATGAGGAGGTATTGATTCGGGATAGGGAAAAGTTTGTCCTCTGGCATTGGAGGAAGTGGTAGAATTGTAGCAATCACTTCCTTTAAAGGTGGCACCAGAACAACTTGATGTTCCCCATGAAGATGCCACATGAAGATATGAGTAGTAGAGTTAAAGACACTCTTGCCCAGAACTGGGAACCTCGGCGTGACCAGTCTACACACCGCATCAGTGAGATGAGATTCTCATAGAAGAAACGTATCCAGCGAATTTTGGCACCCAATGGAGACTTCACAGCTCCGACAAAACACTGCGTTGAGAGTCTTCATAGAGGCAACCTTGTACTCATGTTGGAACATTTGAAAGTCACAGTCAGAAGGAGTCTGGTTGTGTACTAACTTCTTCCCACATCCTAACCAGTAGGCGTTTATAAGCGTAAATAGACACTGTTGCAAATATATCTGTCATGAACTGAAACACATCCTGACTTATAGTTGACAGCTGAGGATTGCAACTGTTTCCCCAAAAGGTACATAGTCTCCTCAGTACCCCATACTATTACTGAACCATTAAAACCACTAGGGAAAGGTCATATGGTAAAACTATGAAACGATTTCAAGTTACTAACTGGAATTTCTACAAGCAACCACTTATCAGATACACTGACTTTTAAGATACTACAGTATCGATACAAATTCTCCCCAGTAAAAATTACCTGAGAACCATACAGATATGCTGCATCCATTAAAGTCGATTCTAAAGACCCGAGAGGTAAAATATCTCCAAAAATTTGCCTCTTAGAAGCAGCAACCACTGCCTTAATCTGTGTTTGAATCTCTGATGACATGGATTCCGCTTCTCTCTCAATACTCAACAAGGTAGTTTGACAGGAAGATAAAGCTATCGTAACATCTAAGTCTCCCCCATCCTATCAACTGTGACCATTAGCCCATTTAAAGAAGTCCTCAAAGTCTCAAACCCCTCCTGTAATTTCTCATTACTATCTCATAAAGTCATCAAAGTTTTACCCTGGCTAACTAATTCTGCTGATACCTGTTCAGTTCTCACCAAATTAGAAATTGACATACTAGCAATCTCTCCTATGAGCACAACAGCTCCAATTACCAATGGCGCAGCCCTCTTACTCCTTCTAGAAGAGACCTGAGAAGTCGAAGCACCTAAATTTGGAAGCCATGTTAAAGTCTTCTTAATCCTATCCTGAACCCTAACAGCTGTAGCTTTAAGTTCGGTTAACCAACGCGGCAACGGATCAGACAGATTCCGTCCGATTTCCATCTCCCCAAAAAAATTCCTAAGCAACTGAGCTTTATTCTGGGATGATTCAAGCTCAAACCTTGCTGGACCTATATCCTCAAACACTATACTCAAAGATACTGCATCAGACGACAACCACAAATTATAGTCTTCTTCTATAATAGCACCCGGGCCTAACCTCACTACAAATTTAGCCCATGCCACGACCCCAAAAGTCATGAGCAGATGAAACTTCAGCATCTAAACAAACAAAAGAAAGAACCTATAAGTTACCAGATCTCAAAGCAAGAAAGAAAAAAATTTACAAAGAAAAGAAACCCATATATACATAAAACTCTGTGATATTTTGCACCTAATTTGACTAACTATTACAACACACACACAAAAAAACTAAACTCGGACAATTAAAGATTTGTATAACTCTATGGACCAATGTCCTCCCCAGTTAAAAAAAAAACTACAAGTCACACCCCTTTACAACCCATTAAAATACAAAACAAAGAGAGGGGAAAAACAAAAAAAAATTACTGGAACCACAGAACATCACAGGAATTAACCCATAAGATTCCTATTAACCTGTCTTTTTAATTTTAGATATGTGTCAACCAAGACACTCCCGTATTTTCATCTTGAACTACAAATTTTTTTTCCTTCTTCTACAACCCAAAAGGAACCCTCAAATTTAGGACCTAGGTTATAGTTCAATTGATTCCTAACATTTATTTTCACATAAACGCTATCTCCCACAGCCACTTTAACTATGTCTGGCTTTGAATTGCCCCTATGAACCATATCTCGAGTTTTCACTTCAAGATTCTTAGCAAGACGCACATACAGTGCTTCATTGGGAGACATTCCAATGGTTTCACTAACCATAGAACTATGCTGTACTGCATCTGTGGAATGTATCGATCCAAATTTACATCATTGCCCCATACAGTCATCCTGAGAGCCTCAATTGCCTTCCTATTTGCCATTCACATGGCCCATTAGCTTCTGGTCTATAGGGAATAATAGTGACTTTCCGAATGCCCATTACATCCACAAGACACTTTAACATCTAGTTCACAAATTCCCTCCCATTATCTGTAATCAGTGCCTCAGGAACCCCTTAACGACAAATATATCCATTAAAGAATGCAACTGCCACCTGCTCTGCTGTATTTTACTTCAAAGGAAAAATCTCTACGAACCTAGTTAATTCATCAACAACCACCAACAGGTGCCTATGGCCATAACTAGTTTCACAGAAATTGGATAACAGGTCATATAAGGTCTGCTGGGAATAGAAAATTAACCCAATTTACAAGAAATGACCCTCAATGGCTTACATGCATTACAAACTGAACAATCCCTCACAAAGTCTTCCACTGACATGAGCATGTTCTTCCAAAAGAATTGCCTGCGTATATTCTGATACGTCTGCTCAATACCCAAATGCGGACTGCCAGGCCTACAGTAAACAATATCCAGAACCGTAGGCACTGAATTCCTAGGAACAACCAGTTGCATCGTATCACCCTTATCCTCACTATTTCTCAGTCTGCATCTAATCTACCTAACTAACAAATTGCAATACACTCCCTGAACACCTGAATTATCCCTGGTCACCTGACCAGCCCGAACTACATCCCCATAGCTTTTACCCACTAAGTGGGTAATTAACCGTCAGCGTTACCAACGCTTACAGGAAAATCTGTCAAATGAGTTACCTGAAGTACCATTGGCAACACTGCTGCCAGTCCCGGCCTCACTGAGATCCTCAATTGCTTTTTGTTCGCCATGCTGTGTGGGTGTACCCCACATCAGGCGAACTTTTGGTCATTTAGTCCGACCCCCATTTAAGAATTTGGACATCAGATCACGATTTGGACTGTTTTCAACGCTTTTGCTCCTGAATGGATACTTTATTGATGGGATTTGGGACTTCTCTCCCGTTTTTGACTTTGGGATCGGTACTTTGGACTCGATTGGATAAGTCAAACAAGAAGACGTCGTCGTCTGCTAGCACCAATACTTCAGCTTCGTTTACATCCTCGATGACAGAGCCTTCTTCTGCTGGAGATGCTGACGCTCATCGGCCTTACACGTTCTGCAAGCGTAGGATGAGTATCCTCAAACACGATCGACATTCTGTTTGTATTTTATGTAGGAAGATGCAGTGTAGTATCAGTCAGATAGGCGGCGAGTCATGGTCGGTAGATCAGATGGAAGAATTATTCAAAAAAGTTAGAGGACAAATTATTAGCTGAGTGTGTCTAGTCGATTTTTCTAGCTTTATTAGGATAGTAGTAATAGTGTTGTAGTTACTAATCGTTCTTTTTCAGCCCCCCTGCCTGTTCCAGAACCAGCCCTAATAGGTGCTGGGGGTTATGGAGATTTGCAGGCCAAAAAAGGGTAGAATCTGCCGGCCCCCCCGACACAGAGCAGGCAGTGTTGGCAGCAGATTTCCCCCTTCCCTCTAAAAGCGTAAGTTCTAGGGTGGATTTAGAATTAGGAATCACTCAGAAGAGTAGGAATTCTAATTTACGAAGTATTTAGGAAGAGTAGTTGAACGTGCAGTCTTATTTGGGTTCAGGTTTGGGTGGGGTCACTAATATTTAGGTCTCTCATTTAGATCAATCGTCGGTTTATTTCCTTCTTCGTGCTCTGTGCAACAAAGGTTTCCAGATCCGTGAAGGGTCATTCAGATTTGGTTTCTGATGTATCTGGTTCTGAATTTTTGTTTTTCCTTGAATACTCCTTCTTCGAAGGTTCCTTTTCATTCAGGGGTTAAAATTTCTTTCATCTTGCGATGGTGGTAATTCTGGTGATCGAATTTTCCATATTCATGATCATGTCTTGAAGAATTTTCTGATTTTGATAATGTCGATCAAGATTAGCAGGGGCGGGGGGAACAGAACAGCCTATTTTCCTTGAAATCTATGGCCTCTTCAGCCGCTACGGAATTTTCCTGTTTCCCCCTTTTTTTTTATTCTAAACCTTTTTCCATTGCCCTTCTCAATCTTCTTTTCGGTCCGCTCTTCGGAGGGCCCTTCGGGGTCTTTGTTGCTCATCCGGTTTTCTTGGCATTTAACTCAGCAGAGCAAAGATTTTCTTGGTTCAACTCTGTATATTAGAGCTTCAGCGGCTCCCTCTCTCTCTTCGGGTTTAGGGAAGGGGTACTTTTACGGATCCGTTGTCTTTATCACCTTTTGCGAATCTTGTAGTTTCTTAGGCATCCGGTCTAGTTGCTTCTCAGGTGTTTGTGGAGGTGTCAGCAACTTATTTCATTCTTTACGGGTTCCTAACTGTAATGTATCCTCCGCGATTCTTGTGGATGCTTCAGCAGTCGGTGATTCACCTGCGCCAGCATTCAGTGTATCAGCACCGATAGTTTCCGCAGCCTTTCCATTCTCAAGGATAATTGGTAATTTTCCTTCTTCTGTTACCTTCGGCTTGGTAACTCGTAACTTCCCCTTCGATACTCCTTTGAGTTCGGTCTGGTTACGACCTTCTCCATCTGCCCAACGTCGGCGTTAGGCGCTCCGGTGGTTACTCCGAGTGTGGATTCTTTCTTCTTCCCTCCTTCGGCTTCTTCTTTCCCATCTTTCCAGCGGGTTCTCTGTCCCTCCGTCTAGGCATCCATGTAGGTTCGGGGTTGATTCCGGGTCTTCAGTTCCGGGTCTTCAGTTCCGGATTCCCATTCTCATGCGGTTTTGATACATCCGGATTTGAGTGGTTCGGTGTTGTGGCCTCTTCGCTCTCAGGAGTGGGCGTGGTCCGCCCAGGTGTGACCAGCCCAGGTGTTGCGTCATCCCTGTTGAGTGGTGCAGGGTTTGCGCAACCTACTCTGGTGCCTCCAGTATGTTCGCGATTGATACGGCATGTGTCTGTCTCACGCACCCAGGTGTAGCGAGTTCCGGGTTTTCGAGTTCGGCGTTTGCTAGGGGTCGGCCTGCCTCTTTTCTGTTCCAGCTCGGTCGGATCAGTCCGACAATCCTCCGGCTCGGTCGGACCAGTCCGACAATCTCCGGCTCGGTTGGACCAGTCCGACAATTCTCCGGCTCAGTCGGACCAGTCCGACAATCCTCCGGCTTGGTCGGACCAGCCTGACAATCTCCGGCTCGGTCAGACCAGTCTGACAAGGATTGTTCATTTGAAGAAGATGATCCTGTACCGGATATTAGTTCTCCTTCAGCTGTGAGAACGAGTATAAGCGGATGGTAGACTTCATCCTCACTTATCCTCAATCCAAGGTTCTGGAGGAGCCTACACTACCGATTCAAACGATGTTCCAGTCGCTGTATGCGACAGATCTGGTAGTTGCTCAATCATTAAAGAATCTGGTCTGCTTTGGCCGTGTCGGGCAGGCAGTAAGGGAGGCAGACGTAGGTTAGTGGCATTGATAGGGTCGAGTAAGCAGGATTCAACCTTGCTTCCTATTCAGGAGGGGTCTTAACAAGATAGTGGATAACCCATCTGCGGGTGTCAGGGTTTTTCTCAATGTATCTGTTGAGGCCCTTCTCTCTCGGGTTCCTTCGTCAATTGTTGGTCTCAGTTTCATCTATGAGGCTTGTATCTTGGACTACACCTTTTGCAGCCATCCGGAGGCCTTGTCCTCTCTATGTGGATATGTCCGGGTTGGTAGGGTTTTCTCAAACAGGATGGATATTCTCCCTCCGATCCGGTACTACCGGACACCTCATCCCTTCGGTGTCAGTGGGGTTGGCATACCAGGTTAACATTTCGCTTGACTGTACAACGTTCTTTGGCAGAAGAGGAGGTACTTCTTTTTGAGCTTCCGCCTCACTGTCCGGACATTCAGAGTGGGCTCTGTTGAGGGCGCCTTTGTGCTCTGGAACAGTCTTTTAGGGAGGAGGATATCTCCTCCATGGTCAATTTCGTGTAGCCGTTGTCAGCAGTAGTGTCACAACAAGCTATGATTAGTGTGACTGCTCTGGGTTCAGGGGATGTGGCCAGTATAACGAACTTGTTGCTTCTAACTCATGTCTCCAGTGTCGGCAGTTATGCATCGTCGAGGGTATAAAATGTTGAAGTAGAGGTGTTCCTGCCCAGCAGGGAACAGCCGGTACACACTTGGAGAAGCCTCTTGGGAGAATTAATGTCTCTCTCTCTCTCTCTCTCTCTCTCTCTCTCTCTCTCTCTCTCTCTCTCTCTCTCTCTCTCTCTCTCTCACTTAAATTCCAGGGTCTTGTCTCCCCAAATGTTTTCTCTTCTGGTATGTCTCAGGAATCACTGGGACTTCCACATCGAGATTGCAGGTATAATCTGGAATGATTCTTGCTTGTCAGATCTTCTGTGATAGTCAGAAGAAGCGCATCTGACATCCGGAAGATCTTTAGTCTCCCCTCTTCCCGGCGTTTTTCAGTCCTAGTGCACAACACAGTAGTGGGTCTGTTTTGCAACATCATAACTGCCTCGTCATATCTGAGAATTCGGGAGGAACAAGATTATTAGAATTTAGAGGTGTATGCTTTCCGCCTTTCGGTGTCATTCATCAGGTAATCAGGAATTGCGGGAGTGTCAAGTCGTCTATGACTCTAGCTCCTTGCTGGCCCTAACGCCCTCGGTTCCGGAATTCCGAATGCTCCTTACAGAAGTTCCGATGTTCTTCTTCAAGCGGAAGATCTTTTAGACAACCGCATTTCCACCATGTATCATCCAAACTCTTGCGTGATGAACCTAGTTGTGGGCGACTGCCGAGAGAACAGCTAGACAGTCCAGACACTCTTAAGCTATGTCAAGGCAGTGTTTCTTTCAGCTTGAGAAAGTCAACCCGTAAGCTTGCCAGGTCAGCTTGTCATGGAGAAGTCTGTGTCGTAAGGAAGGTCATTCCATCTTTAGGCCTGCCATAACCGAAATAGCTGGTTTTCTCTTATTCCTTTGGAAAGTCAAGATTCTTCGATTTTCGATTATTGCTGGCTGCCGCTCAGCACTTAGCAGTACATTTTTCCATCTTCCTGAAAATTTCTAGTAGTAAGATCCTCGATTTATTACGTTCCCGTAAATTTAATGTCCGGTCTTGCTGACTCGGGCTCCCTCGTGAGATTTGTCGGAAGTTCTAATGTTAACTGATTAGGTGTTTTCTTTCTTTCGGCTTTAGCTGCAGATAAAAAGGTGGGCAAGCTTCAGGAAGAAGGCTGGTTTCTTAGGCGGGAAATGATTAGTATTTCTCCTCTTCCGGAAGTCGTGGCGAAAACAAGGTCGGAGGCTAAACTCTGCTTCGTTCGTTTAAGGTTCTTTATCTGCAAGTGTTCGGTTCTGGCATCAGTGGGGATGTCTTTATGTCGGGTGCGAATATTGGTCTATTTATCAAGGTTGAGAAATTCCATCCGCTTCTGTGTACACTTCTTGCCTCACCGCGGAATACTTCCCGTCCGCTGTCAAGGATGTGATTAGTTACTTTCGGAGAAAGGGTTCCTGGTTCATAAGCGCTCACTCCACAAACACAGTTGCGGGCACACTTCAAGATTCTTGTGTGGTGCGAGCTTTATGCCCTTGAACACAATTTAATTTGACGTGACATTATTGAGCATTTAACAGTTTTCGTTACCGCACAGTATTTGGAGTATGTCCACTTCATCTTCTTTTCTTGGAATGGTTCAGAGTCTTCTACTCTGGGGTATACTTGCGAGTCCGTCTGTGTTTTCTTCCTTTGCTTAAGAGGCGTTCAATTCTCCCCACCGCGTATAGCGGCGAATTCTCCTATCTAGGGTTCGTTCAATTAGCTGAGGTGGTATTCTCTTGTGCGAAGACTCGGAAGGTTATTCTCTTAGTCCACGTTTAACGGCGAAGTCTATTATCTAGGGTGCGTTCATTTAGCTAAGGTAGTATTTACTTAGTGCGGTGATCATTAGGTTAACCAGAAAGAGGAATTACTTTTAGGCTTTAGAATCTTAAGCAACAGTGATAGTATAATCATATGAACTTAAGTTTAGTACGTCTTAAGTATCCTAGTCTTTGATAGTTTTCCTACGAGAGTCCAAAGAGGTGCTCTCGTAGGCTAGCCTAGGTTGTTTCGTCGGCGATGGGATACTTCTTTGCTCGTCGGCCTTTGCCGCAACCTGCAGGACGGAGGGTCATCGGCTCGGCACACTACCCCATTCCCTCCTTATTGGATGGGATCTGAATAGCCACTTGGGAGATTCATCGTTCTCCTTTTTACATGAAAGTTATTCTTTTAGTCCGTGTATAGTGGCTAACCCTTCTATCGTGGGCGCGTTCATTTAGCTAAGGGGGTACTCTCTTAGTGCGGAGGTTCTTAGAAGCGGCCACTTGGAAGCTGGTGTCGGTTTTCACGACTTTCTACCTCAGACATTCAGTTTCTTCGAAGAAGAAGAGTTTCTCGCTTGGTCTCTTTGTGACGACAAGCTCGATCTTATAATTACGTAGTAATGTTAAGGGTGGGAGCAACTCTAGGTAATGAATGCAGTCTGAGGAACTTTAGAATTTTGGATTCTCTGTTAGTCGGGGTTCGTAGTGAGAGGATTAAGTTTGACGTTAGTACTGTGAAGTTAGGAAGATCCAGTGGACAGGTTCCCAGCCCGAGAAGAACCCTAAAAGAGTTCAGAGGCCTGGTTAAACAAATCATTTATAACTAACTAACAGTGGACAGGTTTGGTTTCTTCAACTTCTGCGCAGACATTGGCAGCAATGGGCGGCAAAGAACTTGAAGATCCTGCACACCCAACTTCTTCGTACCCCTCCATACATGAGAGTGCTTTGATAAGCCACATGGGAGGTTCATCGTACCCCTCCATACACGAGAGTGCTTTGATTAGCCACATGGGAGGTTCGTCGTTCTCCACTAATCATGGGAGGCTGTGATTAGCCACATGGTAAGTTGGTTTTATTTATTTTGGCTACACTCTATCCATGAGGAGGTTTGAATACCACGAGAGGTAGCTCAACTCAGACAGTACCTAGACATGAGACTGACGTCGGGGGTACTCTCTCTACAAACATTCTCACCTGCCGAATGGGATAACCAGGTGAGGATGTATTCATTTATACAAAGTAGGCGAATAATGAGTTACCTGCTTTCCCTGTTGCAAGGTCGGGCTGAATTAGATTGATCCCACCTCCTTAAAAATGTTGTTAATCGGGCTAATTCAGGTGTTCAGGGAGTGTATTGCAATATGAAGTTTTCATAATAAAACTAATATTGTAATACTTACCTGAACACCTGAATGATTCCCACCCTCCTCCTCACTTCAATTTGATTAGTGAACAATGCAATTGAGGATCTCGGCCTCACTCGGCTGGGACTGGCAGCAGTGTTGCCAACGGTACTTCAGGTAACTCATTTGACAGATTTTCCTGTAAGCGTTGGTAACGCTGACGGTTAATTACCCACTTAGTGGGTAAAAGCTATGGGGATGTAGTTCGGGCTGGTCAGGTGACCAGGGCTAATTCAGGTGTTCAGGTAAGTATTACAATATTAGTTTTATTATGAAAACTTCATATTACCCTCTAATTCAAGCCCTGCAATAGGCAACTTATTACACTTCCTAACTAATTCTTCTCTAAGAAACACTTTTGCGTCTGCCAAAATTTCATCCTCATCCTGTTTAGCCTCCACCAAACTAATATCCCAGTCTATGCAATCCCCTGATACCTAACAAACACGAGAACATCTGAATCATAACAACAACTATTAAGGGCATCAGTTACAACATTATGTCTACCTTCAGTATATCTAAGCTTGACATCAGAATCCCTAATTGTCAAGAACCACCTAGCTCTCTTAGGAGAAAGATCCGGCTTATTAAAAAGGTCCAACAATGGCTTATCTGTAAGAACCTCAGCTTCGTTGCCCAACAATAACATCTTAAAATGAACCATACTAGAAACCACCACAAACTCTTCTTTGTCCGTTGTGCATATAGACATCTCATTACTCCTTCACATCTTAAACTTCATACTGTTGAATGCGTTAGGATGCACTTTACCCTTAAATTTCTGCATAAGGCAAGCTCCTATGCCCTCGTGACTGGCATCTGTCACTGACGTGAAAGGTTGCTTGAAATCTGGAGACTTCAGCACCGGGGGACTCATTAAAGCCTCTTTAATTTTCTGAAAGGCCAATTGTTGCCTCTCACCCCACACAAACTGCACATCATCCCTCAACATGTCTGTCAATGGAGACGATACGTGGAAAAACCTTTCGTAAATCTCTGGAAAAATCCCGCCATGCCCAAGATAGAACAAATCTGCTTCTTATTTTTAGTAGGAAAATCCATGATCGCCCTAACCTTGTCCCCATTTACCCTGACACCTTCCTCAGATATAAAATGACCCAAATATACAATCTGCTTCTTCAAGAAATCACACTTGACTAATTTAATCCTCAAACCCACTAATCTAAGTCTTCTAAGAACCTCCCCAAGTACCTCTAAATGTTCCTTTATAGAATCAGTGACAATCAAGATGCCGTCCATGTACACATCAACATACTTCCATAACAAACCATGGAAAACTGTATTTACCAATCTCGTAAAAGTCATACGGCTGCCCTAAAAACTAAACGGCATCCACGTTAAACTCATAATGTCCCTTTGGCAAAGAAAAAGTAGTATACTTGCGACTCATCTCATTAAGGGGAACTTGCAAAAACCCCTGCATCAGATCAGTTGAAGAGTAGATATTTTTACCCCCGATTTCTACAAACAAATCCAGCAAACGTGCCACAGGATAGAGGTCCGGGATCGACTTATCATTCAACTTACGAAAATCCACACACACATGTACTGAGCCATCCTTCTTAGGCACAGCTGACAATGGAAAATCAAAAGGTGAGAGACTGGGCCTAATTATACCTTCCTCTTCCCACTTATTGACCTCTTGCTCTACCTGTTCCCTAATCTTGACAGGAATCCTATATGAAGGGACAAAAATAGGCTTAGTCTCATCTTCCAAACGAACCTTGTGCTCTTAACACATTAGTTAACCCCAGCCTATCCTCTTTAAGAGTGACAATATCTGCAAACTCAGGCAAAACGTTTTCCACCCCATCTATATACTCTTTATAATCAGCATTAGCCAAATGATCCCTAAAAACTTGTCTCCTAGCCTGTAATTCTGCCTCTGACAATTTATTGTCATTCCTTACACAATAGCAACCGAATTATTGTCACCAACCCAGTCTTCAAAATCTACCACGCATGTATCCTTCTGATATCTTCGAACTGAATCGTTACAGTTTAGTAATTCCACCCAAGTAACCCCTGCATCAGACACATTGCTTATGGAAACTGTACTCAGTACACCCTTGAGCTTCTCGTTACCCTCACTCACACACCTGTCTGGGTATTTTCACATCTTTCACTCGGACTTTTACCAGAGTAACCACACCTGGGCCCAAAACCACTACTTCTGATAAAATACCTTTATAACACTTCTTCCCCTCAGAAACATATTCAGTATCACCCCGTAAATCGTTATCAACACCCGATTTTTATCATGATCCCCTTTAATCTCATCAGTATACTCATAAGGGACAAAGACCCCAGGTACCCCAACAGTTATACAGCCTACCCCCATATGAAGCGAGATTCTGTTTTGCTGGCATGCTGGATGACCCAATAACAATGTATTCCCCAAAGCAGCCCCTCATAAAACCAAAAGAGGCTCTATAAAAACTTTACTTCTCAAGGCCAAACAAATGTCTGTACAACCCAAAAACACTCAACCTATTTGCTTGAACATCACATACGTCTCTTTAGTAGGCAACAGCGATCGGAAAACATCGATTGATATAAATCATAATTCATCAGATTAACAGACACACCAGTATCAGTAAATACCGAGACATCGACACCATGCACAAACCCTTTCACAATTGGCTTCGGCTCTAAGGGCTCAGTTGGAAGTCCTATATCACAAGAAACACTCATCACCTTTTCCCCTTTAAGTAACTGGCCTCCCAAAAATTTTTGCCCATCACTAGATCCCCCTGAAAAACCCCCTTGAGGAGCTTTCTTACCTAAGTTACCAAAACTGAAATGCAAGTCTAACATTATCCCAATTAAGAGATGGACAAGACTGCCAAGGGTGATCAAAACTTACAACTGCCACAATAATTGACTCGGCAAAACCTCTCAGTGTGTACGTGCATACTACAATTAAAACAACAAAGCTGTGCATCTGAGAACTCAACTCAACCATTGACTTTTGGCCCTTCAGATTCCGGGCTTTAACAAAACCCCTTAAACTGCGAACCGAATCTCCGCACCCCACAGCACCAACGGCTGTTCTAGGAAATTCCTGGAGAGCCGACCAAGCCTTGCACCTGGCGAATTGATGGCTGCAACAATGATCGCCTAAATCACCTTTATTAAAATCTAAAATAGCCTTAGCTTCCCTGAGTGTCACTATGTCATCTTTAATCCCCTTAGCATTTAGAAAATTGTTAACACTCTCAATAAAAAACTGCACTGGTTGAGAAAGAACCCCGTCCACGAACCCTTGGCATGGACGAACTCCTGATGGGACCGTTGTGATTCTATGAAGCAAAGTCTGATCATTGCCCCCTCCAGCCATTTTCCCAAATCATGAGGAAGGAAATGCGCTCCTCAAAAAAAAAAAAAAAGGATTCTCTCCAAAAATCCCACATAGGAAGATCCTCACAATATTAACATCCCTTTATTCCAACAATTAACCCCCAAAAATCAAAAGGGAGTACTATTTAAACCCGCAATTAATTCATAACCCGACAGGGAAAAAACACATAGATGGGCCACTCACACAGCTGACTGCAAAGTAGATCAAGATGAACATCAAGTCTTCAAGGACGAACAAAAAAAACATAGTTGACCCTCCACGAAAGAACAAGCAACTCTACCCTCAAGTCAAGAAATCGGGACTTGAGCAAACGGAAGAGGGATAAGACAGACAGAGAAGAGAAAACATTTGTTCCCTTCCCCTATGAAACCAGAAGTTTGGCCCCCTACACCCAACAGCACCTCACCTTGCAAGACCAAACAGAAAAATCGCTGAGTGCAAAACCTCTGAGACACATCCGCTTCAACCTCGGTTGCCAAGGTGAAAATAGCAGAGTAAGCTCACATCCCCAGCTCTGGCCCCAGTTACAACACCCCCTTACACACGCGCACATAAGTAACCAAAATAAAACACGCATGTATGTAACCAAAAAAAAAGTTTAAAATCTAAGAAATGTTTACCCAATAGCGCAAGAAACATTCATCCCCAATAACACAACTGTCAAGCAATTATCAGCACAATAACCCAAGTTCCTCAAAAATAATTAAACTATTAAAACAAAGTATTCCGTAATCCCCAATTAGTTCCTAATCACCAATGCGAACTGCCGATCGCAGAAAAAAGTACAAGTTGCGCCCACTCAGACTACTCCAGTCTACCCCCCACATACATAGAAAACAGGCTGTATAGAGAATGGGAGGAAGCAGGAAATCTCCTCCTAGCTTCTACATCACTGGTACATCACTAGCAACAATGCCCGAGATAAGTGCAACGCCATCAGAAAACACAACTCACCCATAATCTGGCTTATTCCCCACTAAGCCCTTATTACAACCAACTGAAAAGAGAACACTTATGTAATGATATCCCCCCCTTCTTCGTCCACCACCTGCACTGCAAAAGAATCCAGAAACAATTCCTAACCTGAGAGAAATACACACACCACACACGTCTTTCAACCCATAAACACACCTACTTATCACACAAGACCATTAGCAACGGACGATGAATCACACCTCTTCTCCCAGCCGAACCAAAAATCCTAGGTCATCAAATCACCACTCTTACCAACCCCGACATCACAACGATTCTCAAGACGCCCTATCAGGTCCTATAAAAACCAAATTTTCTTGTCACCAGTCCCTCCAGAGGCACGTCAAAAGTCAAAAAAAGGTCAACAGCCGCCAACTACCATGCCCTATTATACAAGGTCAGATAGGGTCATAACCTCCTTCCACACCTGTTTTTAGAACAATGTCATATCATTTTATATCTCAAAGATTGTCCGGTAACAATGGCCATTACTGGGTCAGCACATTCTCTCTCTCTCTCTCTCTCTCTTCTCTCTCTCTCTCTCTCTCTTGTCATCCAAGTTACTAACTGAACTAAGGAGTTTCAACAAAAACATGTCTACGAATAAAATATAATTTATTCAGTAATCTAACATGGCAAGTGGTTTGAAATGAAATAAAAATGAAATGGGAATATCTATGTCCCAGATTGGTACCTTCAAAATAACCAAGTAAGATATCATGGTGTTATCAACTTCCACTAAATGAGTCTCAACAACATAAGAGTTAAAATAAGTCAGCATGACCGAAGTCATGATAAGTCAAATTCCCCTCCTTCTATTTGACATGTAATTCAGTACATCTGAGGAAACAAAGGGAAAACAGAACTCTAAAATATATGCACAGATTTCCGGCTGACTTAGATTGATGAAGTCATTGAGGGTCACAGCGGAGAACTATGAAGTAGCGATCCGTTTATTAAACAAATTATATGGTAATTCACAACAGACATTAACTCTGTTATTCAATCGCCTTGGGGGGTTTGCCTATCCGTACCTTTGAGCATGAAAGCCTCAAGAAGTTCCAAATTGAACTTGCTATTGTCTTGGAGCAAATTGGCAAACTTAGTCCCATGTTAGGCAGGCAAGGGATAGTACCTAGCTTAGTGAACAAGAAACTTGTTGCAGGGGGAGTCTGTCTGGAAGTTGTCAACTTTTTGCATAAGTCAGATTATTCAGTAACCGAGTTGTATGATGCTTTAGACTTTCACATTCGTACTTTGAGTGACGTAATTATGACACCATCGTCAAAATCCTCAAAGCCTGAGACTGAACAGCCATCAGCTGCTGCACGTGTCAAATCTTGCCCTCTTTTTCAGGTGTGTGTGCTGATTTGCCAGTCAGACACTTGCCGGATTGTTCTTGAAACTTTAAGTAATTGTACCGTTGTTTAATCCAACTTGATCGACACCAATCTTTGCTTTGAGTTGATGTGTATCATGTCAGGTAGCAGCACTACAATTGTAGGCTCGATCGAGTTACGATTTTAATGTTCTGTAGCAGAAATGAGGTAACCTTTTTGAATCTTGATTGCCAGTTCCCACATGTTCCAGAAATTCTTTCTTTGTTCATTGTCAGTGCATTTTAGTTATGAACCCAGCTAAATCTTGCATTAACGTAACATTGTTGTAAATTTGCGGTTAGCTGTAGTAACGTAAGTTCAATAGCTTGGGTGTTTTTCTGTTATAGTATATTTTTTGTAGTAAAACTTTTAAAAATTGAACTCGTTTGTGTAGCCACCACCTGTAGTGCTAGTTCAGAGCTGGAGTCTTTTTGACTGTGTATTAGGCCCAGAACAGCAGGCAAGAGCCAGGAAACTGAGTTATCATTGAGAAATTCTTGACCATGCTCTGGGCCTCACCCCACATAAATGTGCTATTACAGTTTATTCTTAATTGTGCTCCTTAGAGTGAAAGTGTGAACTTGTAAGTTTTATGTAAAGACTCATTCCTTGATTATACTGTTCCTCCTTAAGACATATAACGAAGCGTTCCTCTATATAAAATCTGACTAGGTTTCAGATGTGAAATACCTCACAGTATTTCTCTTTCAGGGTATAACCTGTATTGTCATTTTTACTCTTACTTTTTTTATTTCTTTTACTATTATCTCTGGGTATCCTTTTATTAGTCATGATACTGCCTTTGACGTGACTAATGTGTTATGCTATCATTTCTGTTTTTTCTTACTATGTTTTTTTTATAATGATCATTTGAAGTGATCCTCATTTTACTTAACATCTGTGTGTCAGTTAATCTGAGGAGTGATCATAGAGCAATTCCATCCATACTCTAGTTGTGAAAAGAAAAAAAAGTCTCAATCTGCAGTATAACAAAAAGTAAGTATGAAAACTGTTGGGTTAGCAATGAAACGACATCCTACAATGAGGTTTATTGTAAGAGACCAGAGAACCGACTGACTCACAACTGCGATTGCAGTCCCTTTTCAGTCAGCAGCACATTATCAAAACATATCATACTGTACATCCCCCTCCCAAGATTTTACACGGTAACAATTAAAGGGGCAAATGTCTCACTATACGAGTACTTAGAGAAAAAAGAAAAATTAATGAACTTTTCAACATCACAGCATACAGTTACATACACTGAGTATAATGTTCAATGGCATTAAAGTCAAATACACGTTAATATATATAAAAAAGAAAATAAGATTCACTCTTGACACATTGGGTACAACTAACAGAAAATAAGATTCTTTATTGACACAATTGTATATAATACTTGGAAACATTGATTAATATTAGCATCACATGAAGTCTTTGAGCCAGTTGGGTCTACCAGCAGCTCTTCTAGGCCTACTAATGACACTGGGCTCCTGATGGGAGTGTGTGACAGGCTCTAAGGGCGTAGGGCTCGTGGAGGTGCCAGGCTGGGGCACAGGTGTGCTAGGGGGCAGAGCGATGATTCTCAAGTGCCGTCTGTTCCCATAAGAGGGCCTACCATATTGAAGGTGGGGCCTGGTTCTGGTATTGTACCCGTTCTGTCCCACTGTTTAATAGCTTGTTCTGTATGCATACATGGGTATCTGGTTTGATGGGTGGCAGTCTCCTGGTGGTGTCAAGGGTGCACATAGCCTCCTGAGATTTGGCACTTGTAGTTCTCTTTCACGTATCATCTGTCTCCAGTACCTGTTTACCAACAGGTGTCTTTTAGCTGTAGGTACCCTGTCATGCAGCTGGTGACCCATTGCAAGCTGAGATGGCGACTTGTTGATCTTCCTGAGAGGCGTGTTGAGAGACAGGAGTATCGCCAGGGTCTTCTTACCTGACTCGAGGGCGCCGCCATTTGACGTGTTTTCTTGGAGTAGCCTCTTAGCCGATTTGACAGCTGCTTCAGCCCTGCTGTGGGACTCGTGGTAGTGGGTTGACATTAGATGGACCTTGACTCCCCATCTCCTGATGAAGGTCTCCATATATTGAAAGATAAATCGGTATAGATAGCTTTCGGGAACTTGTTCAGTTCCCCTTTTCAATCTGATGCTTTGATGCAGCACTCCAACCAAGTAAACATAAAAGGACTACATCAACACATGAGATTGAAAAGGGGAACCGAATAAGTTCCCGAAAGCTATCTATACTGTTGTACCTTCCATTGTTACTAATGTTTTCAATTCCCTAGCCAATCGTGTCCCTTCGCATTTTCTGAGTTTCCCCTTCTTTCCAACTACCTGCGCTGCCATCAAGGATCAACGTTTTGACCTGACCCACAGTGGCTTCTCTGCCTACTAACCCTTGACTCTCCCATCTAATTGTCATCCCATTGCCACCTCTTCCTCACAAACCTTTATCTGGCTGCCATTCAACCTTTCTAGGTACCTTGCTGGATTAACGACATGCCCTATTAAGCACTAGGTCTTTCGTAGGCTAACATGCAATATGTTATAAGGGAAGATCCGAAGAATGTTTAGGAAAGGATACGTTAAGCAAGTACATGGCACCACTGATAGGCTGGATATCTTGACCGGGTGTGGCACCTTGATATGCAGGAGAGTGGCACAGTTACTCTACAGTTGATAACACACAACTGGTACTCAAAACCACGGATCTACAAGAGCTGGAATGTTGAAAACATATGAATGGACTCGAGTAAAAATGACAACGAATTACGTAGGCAAAATATCAAAGAACTGATTATATAACCATTACTGTTAAAACACAGGTACACAAATAGGCATTAAATTATATCACTATTGATCACAATCTCCACCACAATCAAAATCACAGCACTCTCTGAGGGGGAGTAAAAGGGGTATGGATAAAGTTAGGTGAAGCTGACAAACAACTTCCAATCACATTACTTAGTCTGTGGACAAGACGTGAGGTTTTGTAGAGCCAGGTTTCTGCAGCAGTGAGTCAGCCGAGGCGTTGTCATTCAAGGTTCCCCACCATAGACCCTAGTGTGTAAAGATTGCAGTTTGTGGCGCTCTTCTCTAGTATTTGTGATCTTGACAGTGCCACGGAGCTCCATTGTTAACTCCTGTACATGTTTAGTGAATTATATATACTGTTTAGTGGACATCCTAAGTTTACCTCCAATCTTTAATTTATCGGTAAATTTTGAGTATTTTTCATACAACTTTTCTGTTCACTGAGCGCAGCCACCCTCAGTCAGGTGTAGTTATCAAAGGTCCTATTTAGAGCCATCTTTTATTGTGACGTTCGCTGCCGTGAGGATAAAAAGATGGCTCTAAATAGGACCTTTGATAACTACACCTGACTGAGGGTGGCTGCGCTCCAGTGAACAGAAAAGTTGTAAGTGAAAAATACTCAAAATTTACCGATAAATTAAAGATTGGAGGTAAACTTAGGGTGTCCACTAAACAGTATATATAATTCACTAAACATGTACAGGAGTTAACAATGGAGCTCCATGGCACTGTCAAGATAACAAATACTAGAGAAGAGCGCCACAAACTGCAATCTTTACACACTAGGGTCTATGGTGGGGAACCTTGAATGACAACGCCTCGGCTGACTCACTGCTGCAAAAAAACCTGGCTCTACAAAACCTCACGTCTTGTCCACAGACTAAGTAATGTGATTGGAAGTTGTTTGTCAGCTTTCACCTAACTTTATCCATACCCCTTCTACCCCCTCAGAGAGTGCTGTGATTTTTTTGATTGTGGTGGAGATTGTGATCATATAGTATATATATATATATATATATATATATATATATATATATATATATATATATATATATATATATATATATATATATATATATACATATATATACTGTATATATATATGTATATATATATATATATATATATATATATATATATATATATATATATATATATATATATATATATATATATATATATATATATATATATATATCCTGGCCACATTCTTCAGGTCTATGGAAATGCAATATGCATGTGAAATGAGTTCCGACCTCTCAGTTTCCTATTCCTTTGGACAAGATTGCACCAAAGTACTTTAAAAACTAAATAAAGAATGAAATGAACAACCCGGCCTTTTCCTCGCTGAGAAGAATCTGTTCAGCATTTAATAACTATGTTCGAGGGAAGTAAAACTAACATATTTTAGCTCATGCATCCATATATCTTTCGAAGTAAGATACTTTCATTGGAGTGGAAATGTATAAATCTTAAGTCGCGTATGTATTAAGCAGTTTTTGCTTTTTAGCTGTAATGTAGAACCTACTCATTGGAGACGCTTTCCACCGTAATCACTGAAAGTTCAAGCAGAGAATGAAATGAAAAATGGACCCCCTAAAATTGGCCCCCCCTTTCCCTCTACGAGCTGCAAATCCAGGTCAAGGGATAAACTCTCTCACACATCTCATTCAATTGATCTGGTGAATATGACCATTTGGTTTCATAGGCATTTAACCCAGAAAACTCCCATCTCATTGTAAATGTCAAGACGGGTGTATTTTAGCTCTTATTAAATTATTTGACTTACACACATACATACAAACACACAAAACACACAAACACACACACATATATATATATATGTGTGTGTGGGTGTGTGCGTGCATGTGATTTTGTGTATGTATGCATGTACGTATATGCATATATATGTATATATATTAATAACTTCTTGAATTATTTATTTGGTTTCTCTTATAACGTAAGTTAAATTTTCATTTTTGCAGAAGTCGCGAGAAATTGATCGTTGGTTCGTTTCGCTCCCCCCCCCCCTTCAAGTTTTGTATGAATTCTCCGCTTCTTCCTCTCTTTTTTTTTATATTTCAACGAGCGGAATATTGTTTTCTGTAATTTCCTGCCTTTGCCTCATGGTATTACGAAGCTTTTCTCATATCCTTTACTTTATGTGTGGAGGGGGGGGGGGGACCTGTTCATCAGGCGAAGATGAATTATTAAGGTTCCCCGAAGGGAGGTTCAGCACCCCGTATTTGCTTTGCACTCTATCCGTCGTTGTTGTCTTCAACACTGCATCCTGGTCAAGGCCAAGACATAATACGCTCGCTTTCTGCTGCATATCCTACTGTTGGTGGTGAAAGTCTGCCCTGTGTCCGCCTGTGTGAACTTGGCTGTGGGTTTTACCTTTGCGCAATATGAGTAGATCCATCCCTTGCATTTCGAGTGCTCTGCTGTAACCTCCGGGAATCATCAGGAGGCCTTCTGAGGTCAGAAAAGGGTGAGCATTCCATTTTGCCCATATTTTCGTTACCTTTATTGCCAAGTGGCGTCTCCCGTCAAAGCGTTGGTAAGGACAGCATTTTCTCAGCTAAGATCAGATTTAGTGTATTTTTCACCGTATTCTGAGGGTGAATTGTTTTTGTGTATACAAATTCAGGTGTACTATTAACAATTTTTGTATTACTATTTTTGTGTAAAAGAAACAAGATAATATAATTAAATTAAGGTTTTCTTATCAGAGTCTCCACCTATCTTGTAAAAGTAGGTAAGTGTTGCCTTCATTCTACTACCGTGACATTCCCTCTCACTCCTCGGTGTAAAAGTTAGGTAGGAGATTGTGGTATGCGTGCGGGCATTGTATATGCTTGATTGTTTTTCCTAGTTCCTCAAGTAGGTTTTCTGGGAAATTTTTCGTTGTTGCAAGTGTTTAAGTGTTAACAGATAATTGTCAAGTTTTAGTTTTTGGTTTTTGTCATCCTCTTTTGAGTGTTTATTCCCTAAAGTCTGGTGTTTGTTAACATTTTTTTCTAGTCTGGCAATTGATTCACTGACCAGGGGACCTGGTTAAAAAAATAAATATTTTTGTGGCTCTTGGTAAAAACTGTATATGTATGTATGTAGTCATAGGCGTCCTTGGAAAAGCACTGTACAATGAGAAGTTTTTTGCTAAAGCCAACGATTTATAACGTCATCTGTCGACAGAATCTTCCCTCTAGTCAAGATCAGAGATCAGTAGGAATAACAGACGAGCGTAATGACTTAACGTGGAGAGTAATGACTGACGTAGAGGACTTACACGATGGTTCTGATTTGAAATGGTGTTACTAAGTTAAGTATACCTTAGTTTAACCAGACCACTGAGCTGATTAACAGCTGGCCCGAAGGATTAGACTTATTTTACGTGGCTAAGAACCAATTGATTACCTAGCAACGGGACCTACAGCTTAAAACTCCTTGGTTAAACTAAGGTATAATTTTCTTCAGTCTTGCAAAAAGGAGCCAACAGTTCTTGGATTCCTAAAAACAACTCGGGATTGAGAGAACAAAATTGTTTGAAATAACCTGATAACTCGTCATCATCTGTATAAGGTACAGAGGCACGAAAGTTGAGTATAGGTACACCAGGAATCGGAACTGCGGGTTGAAACTTATCAGTTATAAGTTTCCCGAAGCATTTGGTAAGCAAAGGCTTTGGATGGCAATTTTCGTAAAACTTACTTTTTAATCTTCGTAAAATTTACTTTCTAAAATATGTTAAAATGAATACATTCAGGAGAAAGAAAAGGCTGTATGCAATAAAACAATAGCGTAATGTCTTGAAGTTTAAAATTAAAAAAGAGAGTAACTGTAAAAATTAGAGCCAAGACCTTTGCATGTTTCTTTGCGGTTACGGGAATGAAGATTAAAACTAGTCAGACCTAGTTATTGCAACATCTTAAACACCTGGTGTTTTCGCGCTCGATAATTAAATTGATGAGGGTGGCGATTATTGGCAAATTAAAAGCTGCTCAGCAGCAACACTGTTTTGAAAAAGAATGAAAGTATCGTCCACTTAACCTTTGTTGTAAACAAGATGAGACGTTAGCGGACACTGATCCCTCCAAATGGGACATAAAAGTATTCGCTACAACAGGAAGCGATGGCAACCCTGTCGGTCAGTTTGTAATCGTTTCCATTGAATATTATTTTTATTAAAGTAGTTTAACCAGACTACTGAGCTGACCTTCAGCTCTCATAGGGCTGGCCTGAAGGATTAGATTAAAGTACCAGGTCCAGGCCTGAGGCCAGGCACTGGGACCCAATAGATCATTCAGTATGAAGATGAACGAATTAAAATGAAATTAAAAACTGTATATAGGCACATGCTCTCATACTGAAACATATACTTACAATAAATACATTTACTCAGGCTTCCTTGCATACACACTAAAAAGGTATATTAAAATTCTGAACATAAGTAATATTTAAAAATTTTTTTAAATTCGACAAATGCTAAAAGGGTTTTCGTGCTTTTATTATTTACTTAATTTTTTATTTTATTAATTAAATTACAGTTCCTCATGAACTTCAAAATCGGAACGACTGAAAGTGTAAAAGATTCTGACAAAATTTCCTCTATTTATATATTTCCAAAAGTTGACAGTCGCTGTTGGTCATACTTTGGACACTTACATAACACATGTCTGACCGTTATTATCACCGTGCACTCTGAGCACTCGGGAGCCGGGCCACGTGGGCTTCTCATTAAGTGCCCATGTGTCAGACGGGTATGGCCTATTCTGAGACTTGTGTCCAGCACAACCAGGTTAAAAAGCTTTGTAAATCCTCTCTATCAAAACCTTGCTAGATAAAACCAAGTTCACAAAAAGCTCTTATCTAAAACAATTTAAAACTCGTATTCTAAACGGAACTAAATGCGTAGCTATTTTGTAATCGGCCGTATTGTGCGAGGCCAGAATAAACTTTGGAGCAATATTAACCTACCTTACGAACTTATGATGCTCTGTTAATAGAACCAAATGTAAAACGAACAGAATACGCAGGTTCATTAATTAAATTTTTCTCTTGAAGTGCTTTTAAAAATCTATTGATAATATCCCCCATTTGAAAAATGGGCTGCAAGGTGAGAGACTCCGTGGGTTCAGATTTTTACCCGTCAGATAAAATAGCATTCATTTTGAAACATTGCCATTTTCATTACGAATAACTATACTATTTCCCTGGTCAGGTTTAATGATGACCAGCTCAGTGTTCAAATACAGCTGTTTAAGCAGACTGTAATCGTCCTTTCTGAAGAAGGGAAGCCACCTACTATGAGATTCAGGGCCTCTGTAACACGGTTTTTTGGACTGCTCCTTATCAAAGCATCGGATGTAGCTGAAAGGTGACATATGTATATTTTACAACCACACACAAATTTTGTCAGCATTATCAACCTAAACCCGATAGTTTTAATTTTTATAGAGTAAAAATGATCTAGCCGACGCCATGGCCAACGATTACGAGTCAAGAGTCGAAAAACATTCATTACGTAAGCAAGGTAAACACCGTTTGACGAAATGTTGCCCCGCCCATCCACCAGACAGAAACTCATTCACCTTGTTCCATCGGCTCTGAAACCCATAGCAGTCAAGAATGGCTAACAGGATTTGGAATTGTCCCCGTGTTTGCAAAACTGCATTTGTCTTACGACTTGCAACTTTATACAGTCAAGAGAAAGCCCGTGGGCCATGCTTACTATAGCCTGAATAGGTAATTATTCAGTTTCTAGTTTAAATCCAATGTTTATGGTCGGATTTGTATTTAGCGTAACGTGATTATAATACTTGTAATGTCATTCAGGATTTTGAACATTTCCATTAACTATTCACTATGCCACCAAGAGAGAGAGAAAGAGAGAGATTGTATGTAAACAGTCTTTATATAACTATTTTTGTTAAAATAATATTTTTAACCAAAGTAAATACAAGCTTATATGTGCTAAAATCTCCAGCAGACCAACGGATCATCCAATAAAATTTTTTTTCTTCTTCTTTAGGCCGTACGACCGTGTTGGATATGTTTTGGGCATGACTGCACGTGCAGTGAGGGTCACCGTCAACTGTGCCTCCAGTTCTGTTCCTTCACCATCGTCAGGATCACAAGCGCCGCTGTCTTTGATAACTTTACGATTGGTGCCATTCGCCGCTGTATCCACAGAAAATTTGCCGAGAAGGAGCATTTTACTGTTGGTTCCTTGACAAATGACCTCAAAACAGCTGGCATTATTCCGGAAATGACATCATGGGCTTCAGTACTTCGACTCTTGCATTCTATGGGATTCAAGTAGAAAACTTCCTAACGTAAGATGTATGTATGTAAGGAAGGAATCTCTGGAAACTGTATGCCGCCGGATAATTGCTCTCCGTGATCTACGACTCCAGCGGGAGGAGGGGAGAGTGGTCGTTTACGTAGATGAAACCTGGTTTACGACAAGGATGGCCCACAACAGGGAATGGGCAGACACTACGCAGGATGTCACCAGCCCCACTTACAGTCGTCAGGTTCCTCCTGGAGAAGGTGAGCGTTTTGTGGTGGTGGCAGCTGGCACGAATGAGGGCTTTATAGATGGTTCACACCTGTGCTACCTGGCCAAGACCAATCAGGAAGACTACCATGGCGAGATGAATGCAAAGTTGTTCAAACAGTGGCTAACGACGCAACTTCTGCCATCCCTTCCCGAGCCATCTGTACTTGTGCTTGATAATGCACCATATCATAGCACACTGATCGAGGAGTCGATGCTCCACATCAGCAACCAAAAAGGAAGATCTCGTCAGGTAATTATAATGACTTCCCTTCCAATATATATATATATATATATATATATATATATATATATATATATATATATATATATATATATATATATATATATATATATATATATATATATATATATATATTTATAAATTGTTCGAAGAGTCAATTAACCTATTTTAATGGGAACTTTATCAAATTGCACTTTATTGCTTGTACTACATGTAACAATTTAGGTATTAATGTTCTATTATGTTCTCTCATCAGGTGGCTAGAACAGAGCAGGATATCGTTCCGGCCTTCTGCCACACGCTCGGAGCTGCTGCTTATTTGCCAAAAGAATCGGCCGGAGCGAAGGTATGAGATTGACAACACCATCCGTGAATGGGGCCATGAGGTTGTGCGTTTGCCCCCCGCTCACCCCGAGCTCAATGCAATTGAACAGGTGTGGGGGTCATGAAGAGACACGTACGTTCCTCCCTCCGTCGATTTACTCGATTCGACCTGCTGGACAGGTTGGAGGAAGCCAGGCTTTCTGTTATCGCGGAAGTGTGGCCAGGAGCAGTTCGACAATCCCGTCATTTCGAGGAGGAGTATTGGGAGTCGGACAATATCCGAGAGACAGTAGAACCAGTCATCATTAGCTTGGCTAGTGACGATGAGGACGGGGAAGATGACCTTTTCCTCGAGAGTGATGATGACTGCATTTTGTAAATAAATCATGAATAGTCTTAGGAGTTTTATTTGTACATCTAATGGGAATTTATAGAAGTAAAGTGAACATAATTCATTTATCCTTTAAAATAATTACAATATGTAACAAAACAAATAGTAAAGATGATAATGCAATGAAGGAATGATACCATACTTTATCTTTAGCTTCAACATCGGCAATAACATACCCAGTTGCCATAATTTGTTAGCTTAATGAAATAACCTATCATCTAATGTTAAACTTAATTTCTGAGGAAACCATGGCTTATTGCACAGTGAAAAAATATGACAAAGACTTTATGAATGGCGGAACGATACATAGACGTGGGTGGGGTATCTGTGCTAGCGTAGTAATACTACTGTAGCAGTAGTGCCGCAACAGTAGTAATAGCAGTAATATACATGAATTAAACGTTTAGGCCAACTGCTGGGGTCCTTGAGGATCATTTAGCACTTCTTACAACTATTCGAGAAATGAGTTTTTATAGCCAGAAGTTAAATTTTCTAATCCAACAATGCCCATGATAGCCTTCAGTGTTATCCTGAATTATAACGAGGCCAAAGTGGTGGAGCCTCATGAAGTCATCATTCTGACGATAATTATTGGTGAAGGTTTAAAGCCAAAATACGGTACCGGCTATTTTTTTTTCAGTAAATAGGTAGATAGCCAATAAATAAAAATTGCTTGACTTTGGATATAGCAGTTATCAAATCAAGCGTGTCTACTATGTTTTTGAAAATTACCAACTATTCCCTACAGCTTGTCAATCTGATTGTGACCTATAAAGTAGACTGTAATTTCTTAGGAAACTTATTTTGGGAGTTAGACTAATAATCGAAGTGTTTTTGTATTTATTAACATATTTTGTTGGTTTGTTCATTATGACAGTTATCAGTGGAGAGGTTTCAGAGTTCATAAAGGTGTACTGCTTTGCTTCTATTTAAATTTTTATGTCATTGTTGCCAGAGGTCTAGCCTTCGTTACGTATAGCCAATCATCCATCGAGAAAGAGGGAAGAAATGTTGTCATAAGTTACGTAACGAGTGCGTTCGAAACCTTTTCTCTGAGTAAGTTGACCCGTCTTCAAAAAAAGTCACTTTTACATTATAAGTACCAAATTTATTCAACCTACGTAATGCAGAATACAGTCAAAATTTATATGTAGATATAATGTGTATTCTGAATAAGCGTTATATTTATGAAATGCATAGATAAAAAGTTACTGCGAAAAAACCTGAATCTCATAGTAGTCTCCAAATTCATAAATGATTTTTGTGCGAATTGCTGCAGTTCACATTGAAAGTTCTTTAGATGGAGCAAATAGCATAACTTGCAAAGCCGACTAAACAGTAATTCAAGAGACAAAAAGAACTGTAAGAAAGTCTACCTATATAGATATAGGTAGACAAAAGTTACGACCAAGGAATAAACGAAATTCCTCTCTCTATGACAAACAGTCATAGTACTGTGGTTGAAAAGAACTTACTTTGGATCTGGAAAAATTTGGAATGGTAATTCCAAAACTACACGATTGGAGTCGATGAGCATTTTCAAAATTACAGACAAAAGAAACCATATTTTTTTAATACAGAATATTTTGAAAATAATCTAAAAAGGATAAAAAAAATTACATAAAGTGTAAAACAACATAAGTTTGTTTATGTTTCTTGCACAGCCTTTCCTGACAGTGTAGTTCCGTCTCAAGAGGCTCCTTCCTGTTTCTTGGTATAAAAGGGAATGATGAAGTGGCCGGGATAGGGTCTGGGCTAAAAATAAGTTAAGTATACCTTAGTTTTAGCAGACCACTGAGCTGATTAACAGCTCTCCTAGGGCTGGCCCGAAGGATTAGACTTATTTTTATGTGGCTAAGAACCAATTGGTTACTTAGCAACGGGACCTACAGCTTATTGTGGAATCCGGACCACATTATAGCGAGAAATGAATTTCTATCACCAGAAATAAATTCCTCTAACTCTTCAGTCTGGGCTAAAGAACTTTAGGATGACATGACTGACTTGGCAGCTTAACAAAAATTAGGCCTCTGGTTCGGCTTTCCTCTGCTTTGTCGAGGACGATTTCAAACGACGATAGCTAGGTAACTTCCGAGTTGGATATCGAATTATTTTTATATAAAATAGTTTGAAGAGATATTAAGAGCACGGCCACGATGGTGATACGTCACGCTTAAACACAACAGGGATAAAGACTACACACACGTGTATGTATATATATATATATATATATATATATATATATATATATATATATATATATATATATATATATATATATATATATATATATATATATATATATATATATATATATATATATATATATATATATATATATATATATATATATATACAAGTGCAGCATAAGTAACGCCCTTTGTTTAAGTGGAACAAAATTAAAGCCTTTTTGATTATCCTTTATTTTTTCGAACGTGAATGTATTGCCACAGGTCAATAGATTAATATAATATATTAACAAAATTAATATAATGCTTATTCGGTTTAATAATGTTCAATACAAATACTAATTGCTAACTCTGCAGAAAGACGCCTACTGGATTTTTTGAGGAGAACGCAGCAACGATTCTTGTAGTTCATTGGACATTTCTAAGCTTGTTGCAACAACTGGCCTACCCGCTCTTTGAGCATCACTTACACTTCCTGTGGATTCAGATTTTCTAATCAAGCTTGTGATATTTCGGGTTTGCACCCTTGGGATGTTAAATTCAGCTGATAACAATCTTGCGGTTTCAGTACCATTTTTATTGTTTTGATAGTACAATTGTATTGCTTTTACTCTCTGTTCCTTTGTTAATCTAATGGTTGTATAAAATATCTGAAAAATGAAGATTTAGCAAATTAAGTAAAGAAAATAATAAAGAAAATATACATTATAAGATATAAAATTAAAAAGGGCGTTACTTATGCCGCACCCTGTATATATATATGTGTGTGTGTGTGTAGTATAGGCTATATGTATAATTTAATAAGTAATGAGGCAAGAACACAGCATTGACAGACACTATAGATTATATTCCCCTGGCTGAAATAGTACAGAACAACAACTACTGCTAGATAAATTTAAATAATAATAATACTAAGAAATGTCCCACCAAGTTCCGTCTGTCTAAGCTTGAAATTCAAAAGCAGTACTAAGTGATAGTCATTCGTAATTCTTGACCAGAATCTAGGGATTTATGTATGACACCAGAATTTGAAAGAAGAGCATCACAAGTATCCATTGTAAAAGACGAACAGTAAAGTAGGGAACAGATGATTCTTTGCAGAACAGCACTCAGAAGGTTTTCCAACAGAGTTCAAAATCTGAGATAACATGGGAGCTACAGAAATGGACACAACCACATTTACCTAATAAAGTAACAGTACCAGTTCTCCAGCTAGTGCAAAAAAGAACCCCATAAAACGTGGAAAACTTAAAAGCTAACCTAACACTTCCAAAAGCATCAAGTCTAGTGAAAGATTTTGAATTTCACAAGACAAACAGTTTACCTCGAAATATTGAGTGACAGAGCCACATGGCTAAAACAAAGAGAGAACTGAGGCTACACCAAAGGGGGGCAGTTTCACAGTAACTCACTATCTAAGAAACTGTATCATATAAGAAATGGATATCTTATAGTGAAATTTTATTTATTTTCAGATGAAGCATAAATGCTGCCAGTCACAGCCCCGAGTCAGATGTAAGTATTCCATGTCTAATCAAATCTATTATCTCTCGAAGGTTATAATTTTTGCTTCTTGTTTTCCAAGTTAAGTATATCTTAGTTAACCAGACCACTGAGCTGGTTAACAGCTCTCCTAGGGCTGGCCCGGCCAGATAAGTTCATGTTACAGTAGTTAGGGATCATGATATCTATTTACTGTGTCATTCAGCAAATGTGAAAGAACTCGCCTATTTATTATTCTCAGCCTTTTACTGTAAAATTCAGTGTAAGACTTTCTCGTAACATCTTATTATTTATTAGAACTGCTAGGAGAGGACTACAGTAAACAAACTTATGCACACCCACAAAAATAGAAACTAATCAATCACATGAATATCACTTTAATGTCATTACAATTTAAAGTTGTTAGTTTCTTTCCTAAATTGCTACAAGGATTTTCTGTGAAAGACAGAGATATACACAGTTGTTATTATAGGGAAAAGGAACCTTCCCGATGGCCACCTCCCCACCTCTCTCTCTCTCTCTCTCTCTCTCTCTCTCTCTCTCTCTCTCTCTCTCTCTCTCTCTCTCGTCCAGTGACAAATGCATGCCCCAAAATTGTGTGGGATATTGAAAACGTTCTAGACTATATATATATATATATATATATATATATATATATATATATATATATATATATATATATATATATATATATATATATATATTTTTTTTTTTTTTTTTTTACCATCAGACCTAGTGAAAATTACTCTTAATGTGTCAGTTTAGTTCATCTATCAAGAAATAGTGATGACATACTTCACCTCCATCTAAAACCACAAGAGAATGAATCAACTCCTGGACGTATGGAGGGGTAAATTTCCCCCAGAAAACGTTGTCACACATATTTTGCCTTTCTTTATTCAAATTTAAAGCTAGAACACCATTTAAAATCCACTTTTTTCAGTGTAGTCCATTTCCTCCCGTGTATTTTCATTTATCATATTTAAAACTATGCTTCATAAAACCCTCTTGCTTACCCTTTAAGCTACTTCCATCAGCAGTGGTGACTTTTCAGAAAAAACAGTGAAAGTCACTGACAAAGTCATACATGAACTTGTGAAGTTTCGATGAGCCCCGTGCAGAGAACCAAATTTGACACTGAACCCGTCACCCTCATCTCTCGCCTCGATATTCAAGTACAAGCTTCAATTCCATCATGAGAACTTTAAATCACTTTCAAGAATTTGCATTCTGTACTATTTATCCTCAACACCCTCCACATTTCCTTGTTATCATCAGTTCTATCCTAAACTTTTCTTAAGGCCAAGCACCTTCTTACTTTTACTTTCAAACTTCTCACACAATGTTTGCATAACGACATTTGATCTACACAACCTCTTCATAGTCTAACCGTATTTATCATTCCGTCATTTGCTTTAACTTTCTCATTCTAAATCTTATCACACACCTATAACTGCAAATTATTGATCTCATAAATTTCTGTTATTCAGACATGGTCAACTCCATCGCCCTATCACCGCCGTATTGTACTATCTCACTTGCAATCTCTGTTACTAGTGTTCTTGCATTTGCTCAACTTCTTACTTACCCTCGTTAAGTCCTCAGCATCACTGCCACGAACAATCTCAAACTTATATCAGTCAATCTTATATCATTCAACTCTGCTGCTCCCCTATCATCTGCATTCAGTTAATATTCAGAATACTTACTACATTGAAAATGGACTGCATTCATTTCAGGTAACATTTATCGTGCGTCTGTTACAATGAGATCCATTAACAATTAACCTTTTTCGTCTGCATGTACTTCATCGCAGAAAAAACGTATCCTCCTCAAAGTTTATACACAAATTCTCCCCACTGCTTTATTTCTTGCCTTATTTTTTTCACTTTTTTCTAGACTATCTTCTCCAACCGTCTGCAAACTTACAGGTTTTTTTTCTTCCTATACTTACAAAAACTCTCCACTGTCCTGATGACGGATCTTCCCCACATAGTGACCCCAACAAGGATCGTGGGTCGCTATCTATGACTGATATTTCTTGGGGGTCATTTTCTAAGACTGGACTAATTGGGGGTCACTATCTAGGAATAAGCCCTTATGAATCCCTTATGGAATTTTACAATCTCCTCATTTACTTCTTCAATATGGTCTTTAACAATAGTCCATATTTCATCAGTTCTTTTAATTCATCGGCTTATCTCACTTATACCTGGAATTAGCTCTCTCTCTCCTCTCTCTCTCTCTCTCTCTCTCTCTCTCTCTCTCTCTCTCTCTCTCTCTCTCTCTCTCTATAATAATATATATATATATATATATATATATATATATATATATATATATATATATACATATATATACATACATACTACACACGTGTATATATACAATGTGTGTGTGTGGGAGTGTGTATATATACATATATAATATATATACTTATACATATACATATATATACATACATACACATGTATATATGTGTGTGTATATTATATATTTCTCTAATTGCGTATACATATACGAAAGTATTCCTAATCATTTGTAGTCTGAGTCTCAATGAATATATAAAATAAGGTTAGGGTAACCTAGTGAGAGGACCGAGCAATCACATATTTCACGACTAAAACACTTCTTAAATACGTGTTGTACAAAAAAAAAGGTCTTTGTCATTACGAGGGGGAGCCAACAATGATATTGAAAATATCATTATTTGCAAAGCACCACCACAACAGCGTTCATTCAAAATCTGAGCCAGAGAGAGAGAGAGAGAGAGAGAGAAACTATACCTGTGAAATCCTAGGAAAGAGCAGCACATCGTAACGGTGACGGAGAGATTCCTGAAGCTAGAGGCCTTTTCTTCTCTAAGGACTCAAAGGTTGTAGTTTCGAGCAACCAGGAACTAAGATCCTTTGCCTTTGTGGACGTGAGAAATGCCGCAATAATTTCCACACTTTCGCAAGTTCCTATGTTTGGTTTCTCATACGAATTAAACATTCATTACCTTCACATATAAAGAGCGTATTGAATTATCTATACAGTTTATCTTCATTTTAGGAGAAAATCTTTGAATCTATTTATTAACTTGTTAGGAATAAGAATTTAATTTAAATATGCCACTGCCTTCATGTTTAAAGGAAGGTTTTAAAATTCCACTATCGGTTTTTTAGAAGCGCTTTTTAAGTTATACACTCACTCAGTGTCCTTAATCATGTGTGAGTTTTTTTTTAACATCATATAAGTATATTTAATCATAACATAAAGTACAAGACAAGGCCCCGTTCTCTACGGCTGTTCGAGCGTATTCACATCTGTGTTATATAGTAATAACACTTATTTTCCCGGGCTGTTACCAGTATGAAAGCAAAGCTGTATTCAGGCACTTATGATATGTTAGGAATACGTTATCGTTATCTTTTCGCGTTAATTAAAAAGGGCGTGTGAGTTTCACTGCTACGGTCACGGATTCTACTGGCTTTCTTTTTTTTCTGTTTATCTTGAGAACTTTCCAAATTTAAATTTACTCACAAACCACTATAGTACGCTCTGGACAAAATAAATGCTATTTTCCTCTCCATGAATTAACCATTCTTTTAAATGTAACACAATTGGAAACGTATGCAGTGCGTTCTTTATTGTCGTAACCCTTTCTTATTCTTACACTAATGAAACAGGCTTTGATAAGTTGCTTGCTTCTTTCCTTTTGACACAAATAAAGCTTATTGATGTGATACATTGGATCAAGAAGAAATATAGTTTAGCATGTTGTACAAATTCATGACCGTTCAGATCTGCACACACTGCTTCAGCTTGTAAATGTCCCTATACTATTTCTTAGGATTCACTGTACATGGATCTACTACGATTACTGATGCATATTTATATATATAAACACATAACGTACTAGCTCGCCACGCTTGGACGTTAGCAAGAGCGAAGCTCTGGCAGTACCTCACTGGAGAGTGGCCACGAACACACTCCACCAACCGTGCAGCCTACACCATCACCAACCTCAGCTACGTTTCGAGTTGCTTAGTGTGCTATATTAATCTATTTTTCCTCCGTGTTTTAACCGCTCTTGAAAAGTGACATTATCTGGAAACAATCGAAAATTGCCAAGAGGGAGTAATTGAATCATAAAATTAGTTGGACTAAAATCTGCAAGCTGTCATGTAATATAAAAATCCGGAAAGGCCATCAACCCAGTAGGTGGCGCACGAGAGGGGATGGAAAGGTGTGCGTTACCTCAACCACAGGCTTTTACCAACATACTCATACATACTGCACTAGCATGCATACGCGCAAACGTATACAGAGGGGACCTTCTGTCTCATCACAAATCCACTCTTTGATGCTTTACTCTTTCTCGTTCTTTCACGTCATTCCGTTGTCTCCATACGGTCTCCTTTCCTCACCATCACCACACGTTCCCCTCCTCATTGTCTCAGTTTTCCATAAATACTAATTGGTACGATCATCAACAGGTAAAGCCCTGAATGTTGTTCCCTGAGAGCTCGTTCTGGCGTTTGCCGTGATCGCTTAAGGATCTGACGGAATTCACCTGCATTTCATTCATTCAACTGTTACTTCAGGGCTCATAGTTTCGTATTCATATTTCTTCCAAATGCCACACATGAATACAAACGTCTCTCTCTTTCTCTCTCTCTCTCTCTCTCTCTCTCTCTCTCTCTCTCTCTCTCTCTCATGTATATTACACACACACACACACACACACACACACACACATATATATATATATATATATATATATATATATATATATATATATATATATATATATATATATATATATATATTATACACATACACACACACTCACACACACACACACACACACACATATATATATATATATATATATATATATATATATATATATATATATATACATAGATATATATATATATATATATTATATATAGAGAGAGAGAGAGAGAGAGAGAAGCGCCAACATATTGGTAAGTAGGGACAGGAAAAGATGAAAGTAGCCAGCACATTTATTTACTAAGGATAAAAACATGAAATACAGACACATGACAATCAGCACCGTTTATTGAACTCTCTCTCTCTCTCTCTCTCTCTCTCTCTCTCTCTCTCTCTCTCTCTCTCTCTCTCTCTCTCTCTCTCCCAGTAAGCTGTACACACAGGGAAACAACTACACGTGCCCTCCTGAATAAAAGAAAAAAATTGGCAGCCTATTTTGACATCTATACATGAGACTTTTCCATTAACATTTTATATTTAGGAAACAGGACTTGTGATTTCTGGATATCGAGGACCCACAGTTCTGACGCACGAGTCCTACCGTTCGCACGCTTTGCCTTATCATGAGCCTATAGTCACCCCTATCATTCTTACCGTTTTACCATAAATTTGTCACATTTCTACATTTCCCCACCAATTAAATTGTCTAACTTTCATATATGGGCACACAGACAATTCGGCGTAATAGCTTCCGCCTATATCAGTCACATAGGCGTATGTCAGTCAAAATTCCACTCATTTCAATAAGAAATTATTGATTAACTTACCTGTTATACAGCTCATCTTTTTCCTCTGTAGACATTTTTGTCATCCCTAACTTGAGCCGTTTACGTTGTGTTATTTGTAATGTAATCTAATCTATAACTGGCCTTTTCTCTCAGCTTGCCAGAGACCAAAACAATTAGTACCAAGAACTTTCTCTCAGCTTCCCAGAAACCAAAGCAATTAGTACCAAGAACTTTCTCTCAGCTTCCCAGACACCAAAACAGTTAGTACCAAGAACGTTTGTAAGCGCCACACCTCCATGTTTCACCATTTTAAAAACTAAGGTATACTTAACTTAACTTCCCGTCTTCCACTTATTCTCAGTGAACTTGCCCATGCCAAAATCCACATTTTACATTTTCCTCAACCTCTGTGTAACTTATACATTTAGCCATTCCATCTTCAATTCATTGCTTTTTATTTTTGTGTTAAATCTCCCGGTAAAAGGTGATTCTTAGCAAGTGTGTAGCTACTGAATTTTTTTTATTTTTTACATACATCGTCTCTTCAATCTCGCAATCCAATATCCATTACTTGTTAGAAGCAGCTGAAGCTAGTCTAGTTCTCAGTTCTTTGCCAGCAGATTTCTTGGTCGCAAATGTGGACATAAGCAATTGGTAGTTAGTCTCATTGCACTCTACTTCAGCCATCAGTCATCTTACCGGATAGGTAGAGTAGCAGAATCTTCCAAGTGTGGTTGTGGTTGAGGAATAAGTCTTTTCGAGGAACCCCAACACTTTATCTAAACCAGATCTATTGACAACACATTTGTCACTATATTATTGATCTGGAGCATCCGGATCTAACGCGCTCACACACACACACTTACACACATACATTATGTATATATATATATATATATATATATATATATATATATATATATATATATATATATATATATTAACTTTATCACATACACAATTGTTCTGTGCATTAGTAGAATTACTAATAGGACCTATTCAAACTGGATGGTATTTAACAGTTTTTATTCAAAAACATAACAGAACCTTTCTTGGACGAACTGTCCACATTATCCAGTATCCGTACGGATGCTGGGAGAATGGAGCTGGGGTTTGTCCAAGAAACATGTAACTTTTGAATAAAAACCGGGGTCTAATCGATTTCAGGCAGGGCAGCCGATCGAGGCTACGGCCTATATATAAATCAAAGTCCTATAAATATAGGCATATATATACCCCATATAATAATGGGAAAATATATATATATAAAGATATAAGAAGAATATATATATATATATATATATATATATATATATATACATATATACATATACTAGAATATATGACCACGAGAAAAGTGATGCAAAGAGTGCAAGATCCTTTACTCTCGGGCATTTTCAAGCAAAGTACATACCTTGAAAATATTTACAAAGGAGACCCAGTTTCACAAACAACAACTAAGATGATTAAGAGAGTTGTCAACCATCTGAATGCTCACTAACCTCATTACATTTAAGGTAGTTGCTCATCTGGTGAGGAACAGCTGACTGGGATTAACTCAGGTACCGGATGAAACGAGAAAGACAAAGGACATCACATATTCACGTTATTTTTCATGACATATTGAAATTTTAAAAAAATTGTATTCTTTTCAGTGGTTTTGCAAGCATTACATGTTGTCAGTCCTGAATTCGTGGATGATAAACTACAAACATTATAAAGATATGTGCAGTTTAATCTTTAATAGAAAATCCATAAATAAACGTGTGGTGTAGCATTGCAAAGACTCTAACAGCATTTCTTTCAAATACCTGCGCCATGGTTTCGGAATTTAGATGATATTTTCGTTCTTAAACCACTTGGAAAAATTGAAATAAAGTGTCTTGTCTATCAAGTTCGCTCTGGAAATAGAAAACGTTGGTCGCTCTCCTTTTTAAACATGCCCAGAACTGAATTATTTCAGTGTGAATTTAATTTATATATATAATATATATATATATATATATATATATATATATATATATATATATATATATATATATATATGAAAGCGTCAAATTATCTAACTTATGCACTTTACTTTTGAGGGCATTATATTGATAAAAAAAGTCTCTGCAATCTCTTCAGTAGCCCTGCAAGCATGATGTATTTCAGTCTGAATTCCTGGATGACCAACTGTAGATCATCAGAAAATCTGTAGGGACTTCTGTCATGCAATCATATTTTGGATAATTGCTACAATAAAACACAGCATCCTAAACTACAGTATATCAAAACACCGGGTCTCCAGTCCTCTCTTTGTTCCACTGTCTGCCATTGGAAAAACTAACCACCAAAAAAAAAAATGACCTTTAAAGAGATGGAGCGGATGGGCCTTTGCCAGAAGGCCTCCAGCCTATGGGCCTCACCACTTCACAAGGTCATGGTGCCTGACGGATCGTGGCGCCCCTGCGGAGACTGCAGGCAAATCAGCTTTCAAACAAAACCTCTCAACTACCAAATTCCTAATGTAGCAGACATCACTTCCACTCAGTAGGGAAAGAATCGTCTCGAAGTTTGACTTGATGAAGAGGTACTTCCAGGTCCCAATCCACTAAGAGTATATTATGAATTATAAATTAGTCAACATTTGGCTTCCAGAATTCAGACACAACATTGCAGAGGGTGATAGATAATGTATTAGGTGACTCCCTTTCTGCATATGCTACAGTGACTACACTAACATTCTCTATAAACCAAGAAGAACTAAAAATGTGCCAGGGGCCGTGCTATCCTGCTTGAGAGACACTGGCCTAACCATCCGTCCTGACAAATGCGTCATCTGAGCCCCCTCCACTGAGTCCCTGAGTGATCATATATCTGAGAGCATATATATATGCTCTACCCTCCAAGATGTCAACAATCAGGAAATACCTGACCCCAAAAACACAAAGGATCTACAAGAATTCACACGAATTGTAAATTACTACCACAGAGTCTTCTCCATCATTCCCAAAACCATAGCTTACTCTGTAGTGCCCTTCGTAGAAATATCAAGACACTCACATGGGGCCCTGAACATCAAAACACCTTCCAAGCACTAAGAAAGCACTCCCTGATGCCATAATGCTAGTATTTCCCAACCCATAGTCGCCCTTACCTCACGACTGATGCAAGCAGCCACACGAAGGGCACTTTCGCAAATCAAAAACAAAACATTTGTAATGTTGTGGCTTGCTTTTTGATTTATCTGTCAGTCTCTGTGGTACCAGTTACACCAACCCTCCCTGACACAGTGCACACATTTTTCTGATATACCCTGTGCACTATGATGTTCATTTCTACACTGTCAATAAACTTTACTTTCATACTAAACACTGGAGGAGATTCGCCTCAGTGGTTGTAAAGGTTGTCTTTTCCATGAAATTGCTTAACGTTAGCAGATATCACAAGCTTAGAAACATATTCATCCAGCATTTTAAAATCACTGATACTCTGAAAGCCTTGATATCCCTAACATCTGTATAAGAAATCTAGAATCTCAAATTCTCGTTTTCCTTACTTCATTCGCCTTGGTGCATATGATTTGAAATTCAGTGATATACCTAATCTTTAGCGCGAGCATTTCCATAAAAATCAAATGGAACACGTGAAGACTTTTAAGAATTGTAAGCCTACTTAAAAGGACTATGGTAGCTAAAGAAACGTTAAACCTGGGTCAGTGATGTTTATCCATAGTAATGTTTGAAATGTAACTAAAATAGATCATTAAGAATTTATCTCTAATGCACTGAAGCTGAGGAAAACTATGATATAGTCCATAAAAATCCCTGAGTGGAGGCAATTTTAGCACCAGTGGCCCTGACTCTTTCTTCTTTTCCTCTGCTTTCACTGGTTTTTCATCAATATAATGTTTTAGTCATGAAAAGTTTTCTTGGAACTTTTCTTTAATCCTCGGCCAAGGTTTTCTACAATGTTTATTCACCAATGGAAGCAGTTGAACACAGAAACAAGTGCATTTTCTCCCGCTGTCACTGTCTTCACGAGTTGCCTGTGGATGCTTGAAGTAGGAATCCCCCTGCCTAAAATCTTCATCAGTTTTGAGTTCCTTCAGGGCGACTGGCTTACCAATGCCAAATAGTCTTGAAGTGGTGTCGCATCCCAGTAAAGCATGGGCAAAGAGGAGGTTGTCGCATATGTCATTTCCAAGTGCAGCTTGAGCGAGCTTGATGCTCCAGCATTTTGGTGGCTTCTTTGAATTTGTCTTAAGTTCTGGGCAGAAGTAAATGTTACAAGAAGTCTTTAGTGACTGGCTGCAGAGTAGCACAAGGAGGTCAGTATCATTCCCGACAAGAACTACGTTTTTTGAGGCTGCTGATGCCACAGTAGTTTGCACAATCAGGCCATCTGCATTAGCTTCTGCATGCACTAATTCAATACCACGGTCCTCAAAGTGTTTGCTTTGCAGATTGATAAATCGCTGCCTGTTTGGCTTGTTTCCAAGAGAGACTTCTTTCTTCATGGGACAGACCATGTCTCCTGTGAAATGTAGTGGACCATTGATGTTTCTGTCCTTTCGTTTAGTGTGTGTGACATCTTTGGTGGATGGACAACTTTCATAACCATAAAATACTATGATGACAGGGTGATATTTGCGTTCAACACATTGGATGTATCCCTTGCAAATCTCACTGTAGGTCTCTCCAATATTCCATCGAATTCTGTGCAAGAGAGCCCCGCCATTTAGAACAAACTGCTGAACATCACTTGGTAACCTAGAAGCTTTGGACGTATCCGGTAGTTGTTTCCACATGGCGTCAGCAAGTGAAGGTTTATCAGCTGTAAGTAGAACACCTGTTGTATCAGAAAGTTCAGGCGGATAACTACAAAGTTCATATCTGAAGGTATCATTCAGGTCTTCAAGGTGCAATCTTGCTGTGACCAGACGCTGGATACAGACTTGTGGGCTTGCACTGTGTTAGCAGCCAGGGTGACAACTTGATCTTTCTTTTTAAAGACATATTCTAAGACTTTTTGTCCCAACATTCCCGTCAAGATATTGTTTTCTACATCAACCACATTGTTGGCATTGACAGAATCCCTTGCAGTCACTCCAGTGTCAATGCTGTGCAGGCTTGGATGTCAGAAAAATCTTGATTTTCTGCGTGCCTTGAGTGTCTCTCACTTAGCGTGTTGTAGATACGTCTTTTGACAGCCACTTTAAATTTAATGGAAAGATTTGATTTTAATGGTCTTGTATTAGTGTGCTCTGTCCTTTAGCATAATGCCGAGCTGTATTTGACATATTTCAACACATTTTTCGGTTGTTAAATGGCATTTGTTTAGATCTTCCCATTTTGGCGGCCAATTTTGAAAATAGGCATGTTCCACAGCTTCGATTTTCCGTGATTTTTAGTATGTTATTTTACACTATGTTTTGCGTCATAAAAGCTTTGAATGGTTTCTTTTGCAATTAGTAGTGGGTTCCTTGGTAAATTTCAGCCGGTCTACCAGCCTACACAAGAGTATACATTAGGGAAGCTCTTTAGCAAGTTAAAACAGATAAAAGATCCAATAAAGGTAAAACGATGATGACATCAGGTGGCAAATACTAATGGGCTCGTCTACGATCGGTAACGAGATCTTCCGTGAGAAATAAAATGGAACTTTGAGGCCCATGTTGGGTGTTCCTTGTAGCTGATGATCATTGGTTATTGGCTATTGTAACGAAAGGCAAAGCAAAAAGATACTACGAGTGCTTTCTTTAAGTCTTTCATGAGCATTGTCTTGAGAACAGTTTAATGATGATTAATAAACAATCTATGAACAGATGGAAAACATGTTCATGGCAAATCAGTTAACCTCTTCAAACAATACGTTCGATGATGATAATAATAATAATAATAATAATAATAATAATAATAATAATAATAATAATAATAATAATAATAATAATAATAATAAAATTTGTTAAATCAATAAAGTACCCCTCCAAAGGATGATTCATCTGAAGGCTACAGGCGTTATGACACGGTGTATTTTTGGGCAAAGTTTTACCTAATCTTGATGAGTGATGAAGAACCTGTGACAAATGTTGCGTGAAGAAACGTGCAACAGCCGGCACACCCTCAAAAAGACGTTGGCCTACTCTGATCAAGGAAATAAACTTATTTTTGTAGACAGGTAGTGAAAACAATGACTTTGATGCAGTGAAGAAGATTGGACTTACACTTACAAGGAGCTGTTGACGTAGGTCTTTCGACTAAGACGATTTGACCAGTAAAAATGCGGCTAAAATGTCATTGCTGAGGAGGACGTCAAATGGACTTCACTTACGTGGAATAGGAAAGTAAAAGTATGTGGCCGAAGCATTTTTGTTTCCATTTATTCTCACTCCATTCCATTTTACATTTCAGTATGTTTTTTTAAAAATACCTAAATGACTTGTTAAAATATCTTGAACGTTTTTGCAGTTATCAGAACAGTTACGCAGAGTAACAGGGGTCACCCGAGACTGCTAACCTCAGCCAGGGCTAAGTAATCCAAACCCCTCTCCATCAATGGTTCCTTTCTCCAGAATCAGATCTCTCCCAAAATTCATTCACGTGGTTGACAAAATTTGTGTAAACAAAAACGCACAAGGTTTTTCGTGCAATCTTGCCAACAGGCAAACATTACATGCTTTAGATGTGATAACGTGCTATTAAGACAGTTTTCTTGGTTTTTATGTGTATGTGTGTGTGTCTGTGCAAACTTTGTGACTTATTTTCTTTCCAGTTTTCAAGAGACGATTTGTAAGTGAGACTTCTTTATTCCCGCGAGAAATTTCAGCCATCACCCTTAGTAAATGTTCGTATATATCCGTGTTTACTTGCTTTGCAAATTATTAATATCTATATTCCGTCAAGGTGTCATAATGTTACATTGCCCGGAACTATAGTTTTTTCAGTCGCTTTACTGTAAAACTGTACAACAGTCTTCCTGGATGTGTCATAAACACTGATCACCATTAATCAAGAACGTTTGAGACCATGAACCCCACAACAATGATGAGTTCTATACCCCCTACCAAAACGGTCCCCTCTCACCCTAAATTTACATCTTTCTCCTTACGAGGCTCACTTCCTGAACATCTACGTAGGAATCAAAAGACGATTCTTGCTCAGTATTACTAACAATCAGGCACTGAAATTGCTAACTAGACAAACAAACGAACTCAACTCAAAACACCCTCCCTCATGGAGGTAATCAAGGGAATCTGGAATGCTCCTTCTAAGTGACTCTCCTTTACTTTCGTTTCTGTGATATTGAATGAGAAACTTTGTGTTTATTTAAATATTTTATTTTCCCATGTATTTTGCTGTGCTTTTCTTTACTTGGCTACTTTCTTTTCCTATTTGTGCGCTTTTATTTCTGCGGAAGCTTTCCTTCCAAATTAAGTAAACAGACTTTGGGCTTCTATCAAATGAATAAGTATGCTGTAGGAGTCACAGTAATAATCAGCACACTGACACTTTGGAAGAAGACAAAAGACGCCGTTGAACTGATCTTGTAAGGCTGAGGCTGTCCTTCGTTTTCCCCTTTCTTTCCTTTTCTAGTCGTGGTGCCTCTCACCTAATTGGACTGACCTGATTACCAGATGCCTAACCACAACTTACTATTGTTTTGATGGTGCCTCAGACGTCTCTCTGGGTGATGAAGGCGGTCATTTTCTCTGCACTGGCCACGTTCCTTCACTCCATGGATGAAAACAAGTTATCTCATGCAGCTGGTGGAATCAGAATGACGGTCATCTGTGATTAATAGGTGAAGATGGTCATTGCATGTTTCCTTTTCTTTGCGTGATACTAAATTGACTACTACCTGTCAACAGCAGCCTCGGCTGAAGATACAAGAACTGGAGAAGCGCGGCTTCTCCAGAAATAAGCCAAAAAGTTAAATCTTGACCAATATGAGATTCCTTCTCCAGAGCATCTGTGTACAGTACTCGTGATTAAATCAAACAAAGGAGTATTACACTACAATCAGAAGGGAAAATAATTTTTTATAGATATTTACCGGACTTCTTTTTGTGTTTTATAAATTGGCTCCTCTGTTATTTGTCTGTTTGATCGCCATCTTCATGTCGAAATGACAATGAAAGATTACAATAGGTGACATGGCGACTGTGTGCGTGCTTGGATTTCTACATTTCAAAACATTTGTCCTTATGTTATGAACACACACACACACACACACACTGCCCTGAAAAATATCTTCTGAGCCAAAACATATCCCAAAGGTAATGATAAAACGAAAACTTGGTGGTGATGATCAGGAAGGATCAACTGTAGATCTGAGTCAGATCTTAAAATTTTCGTCATTGATATAATTCTTGAGAGGCACAACCCCTGAGTCCAAACCGGAGATGCCGAAAATCTCATACCAACAGAGAGAATTCGAAACGAAAATGGCGAAGAATAAAGGGGATAACATGTGATAACACGCCCGCCTCCCTCCCCCCAGTCTCCCTTCACCTCTCTCTCATCGTGTCTTGGCCCTGAGTCAGAGGGCGGAGGCTGGGTCTCTGGTTGTCATAGCAACCAGGTCCACCTTCAGTACAATGCGTCAACCTGGGCCATCGTTCCTCGGAAGCCTCAACTTTAATATTACAGAACTGGATACCATATGATTAAGAAATGAAGGTTTCCATAGTATGCTAAAGAATTGTCTTTGTGTAAGAGTGAGAGAGAAAGAGAGAGAGAGAGAGAGATTGAGCTTAGCGAATAGCGTAATGAATATCTGATTTGGAACACTTATCACCTGTTTCCGTATTTAATTGAGCTCTAATTTCCATATTATAGTTCCGTCTGTTGGGATTTCCACTGAAGAGGGAAGGCTCCAACCATTAATGTTTCGTTTTTCACCGCAAGGCTTTCGGGAGGAGGTTACTAGTCTGTGCCATACTTTCCTATGCTCCTACTTAACCCCAACCGACCAAATACCAGGTACATACTTCATTGTTTAAGTTAACAAATGGACGTTGGGTTTTAACGGGATGTGGCGCTTCTCGCTCTTCCTGTCACTGAACCACAAGGACCCATTATTATTATTATTATTATTATTATTATTATTATTATTATTATTATTATTATTATTATTATTATTATTATTATTATTATTATTATTATTATTATTATTATTATTATTATTATAGTAAGACTCAAGGGGAAAAACAACATTTCCCCTTTCGCTACCCTAGGCGTCATCAGAAATGACATTGACTAGTAATATCCTCATCCTCCCTTGGTTATTTTCCAAAATATACTATTTAATTTTGTCAACAAATTTTGACTCGTTTAAATTTTAAGTTTTCCTCCTGTTAAAAGAGCTTGAATCAAAATCAGTACATGGCCAGTAATCGTCGTAAAACCTTTAGCAACTCTGAGCAGTGCGAAGGGATTCGTTTCCAGAGCGAGATTCTGAGTAGTCAACTAATGCAACTGAACAACCATATGGTTTGAAATATTAGGAATGGTAAACAAAAGTTCCTTCACAGTTGAGAACTGTTAAGTAAGGACTTAATAGAGTAAATAAAAGGTGTAATACCTACATCGCAAAGTGATACATATGTATGACCACGATTGATGATCGATAGCTTGATCGTTAACACCATCAAATTACTGAGAATGGGAATTCTTCCAGTTGCTGTGTTGTGTTGCATGTGTTCACTGTAATAAATTCTCTTTATCTTTTATTCATAACTAAAGCGGAAGCCTGTAATTACAAGCCCTATCTTAGCCCTTTTTAGCATTTACTTAATGAAAAAAATCCCTCACATTTTTGCCAGTATTTTTTATTCATTTATCTGTTATGGGATGCGTGCGCATGCATATATGTGGCTTTTGTGCTTAATGTACATATATTCGTTAGTTTTCATACATACACGATTAAGCAGAATCTCACGTTCAAAGCCTATAATCTCTGCTCATGTTCCTTCAGTAGTTCACCCTTTGTTAATCATTCATTTATTGATTACACTTACGTAGATTCAAGTTTATTTGTTGCTTCACATTAGTATTAGTTTGACTTTGTTCCTTAAACCTATATCCTATTTTTCCTGATTCATTTCTTTGTTGAGTTTTCATCCGGAAGAAGATTTTCTGCCTTTCTGATATGGCCAATGGGATCTATTTTTCCAGCAGGAATGGCTTTATTCATCGTTAGATCTTGAACCTTTAATGGCCCAAGATCTTGAACCCTTAATGGTCCAAGATCTTGAACCTTTAATGATCCAAGACCTTGAACTTTTAATGGTCCGAGATCTGGAACCTTTAATGGCCCAAGATCTTGGACCTTTAAGGCTCAAGATCTTGAACTTTTAATGGTCCAAGATCTTGAACGTTTAATGGCCAGTCAGATCAGGTTAAAACATTCTTGGAATATTGCCCCAGTCTTTTCTGTTTACCATGTGCCTTGTCTCTACAGTACCTTTATTTTATAGAAGTCATGCAGCTGTTTCACAGCTTGCCTTATTAACCGGGGGTCTATGTGGATGTTTACTAGTGCTCCATATGGGAACTATTGCAGCCTTCTCCAGTTGAATTTTGATATTTCACAATTATTCGGGGGTTTGGGGTTTCAGAATTAGTATTAAAATTGTCTTGGGCTCGAAACCTAGCGAATATCAAGAATTTCAATGTTTTCTTATTTCAGGTCAGGGTGTGTCGTTAAATAAGCGTGCCACAGTGAGTTATTGAATTGTCTTAGATGTAACGATACCTTATGACTAAACAGGATTAATGGGTGAGTAAGTTTTTTTTTTTTTTTTAGTCGAGTGACTTGAGCAATCCCCCGAACATTTTTTAGATTAGTTTTTTTCAGAATCAAAACTCGTGTGTTTTCATTTTAAGTTTAGGCTTTGTTTTAATGCATTTGGTTTATTTTGATTTAGATTCAAACCCTGAGTTTTGAGAATTTTGAAAGTTTGTAATTTTTTTATCTGTAAAATTGCAAAGGTTAAAATTTAACTTTTCCAGCTTTCAACATTTCAAGAAATCTTAGGATTTGTTTCAGCCTCAGAACTTTTTGTTTTCAAGTATTTAATTTTTATTTCTGATTACTATTTTAGTTATATTTTAGCATCGAAAGTTTGTTTAATGTGTGTGGAAGTTTGTTTGTGTTTGGAAGTTTGTTTAATGTGTGTGGAAGGTAATTTTTGTAAGTGTGTAAAGTAAATCTAGTATTTTTTTTTTAGGTTAGTGGATTTAAACTTGTTTAAATATATTTAAATTTTCGCCTTATGTGGTTTGATCTTGTAATTTCAGCTAGTTTTATTTTTTAGAATTGTAAAGTTTAGTTGAGTCTCTATTTTGGAATTTTGAAGTTTTTGAACAATGACAATTTTTAATGCTCTTGAGTAATTATTTCAGCTGCAAAAGTTTAAGTTTTGCGTATAAATTAAGTTTTGCGTATAAATTAAGTTTTTTTGTCTACTTTCCAAGTCCACCTTTGTGCTTGGTCACCATGCACAACAGGAAGTTCAAAAACAAGCATGGTGACTTTGTCACCATGCACAACAGGAATTTCAAACCAACCAACTTTTAACTTAGGTTAGAACTGCAAGATTGATGGTTTTCGTGTAGCTAGGACTTAATGGGCAGTTAGAAATGAATTTGAAATATAGGGTAGGATAGAATAGGGTGAAGAATGTGCTAATTTTATATAGATGGAGGGCTTAGGATAAAGGTAATAAAAGCTGAAGTCTATCTCTTAAGGATGCTGGGAATAGACTGGGGTAAAAAACGCGACAGTCAGACCTAGGGAGACATTTGACTGTGCAAGTTATTAATAGCAGAAGGTATTACAGTACTTGAGTCCTTTGTTTGGTCATGAGATGTAAGTTTGAATGTATAGTGGAGCTGAGAATAGGGTAGGGTAACTCTGACATACTTTTATAACTTAAGAGTTTCGTTTCATTCCCACTAGTAAATAGGAACTAGACAGGTAATAGGTGGATCTTAACGATTGTCTAAGAGGCCTAGGTCTTGGGATTTTAAAGAATTTTTTGACACTGATGTCGTGGACTAGTCAGGTATTCTCATAGGCTGGTTAATAGTGGAAATTGTAATTCAAATTTTTGCAGTCTTGTTAACGTCGTTCCGTCAATGCCCTCAACACCCCCACCCTCCCCCCTCTTACTCTTCAAGCAAAGCTTTCATGCTAGGAAATACAGTTCAGATTGCATTGCATATTTTCATTGACCCCTACCTTCATCCACCTTTCCTCCAGTGCCGAAGCTTGCTTCGGGACCCCCTTTCTTATAGTGAATTTCCCAACTTAATTTTTCCTTTTCTCCATGCTACGATCCGCAAACTTCGGATAGCTAAGGTTAGTTACCTAATTCTGGCTTTATATCTGGTTGGATTTATTTGTGCACCGCCACGAAACATTCTTCAATATTATGTCTATATACAAAAAGAAAAGCCAGAATATATCAAAGCACCTTTTTCGTCGGTTTGTTTCTGAGATATTTCCTTCCATGGCCGAGTAATGAATAACTGATGCTGATTACTACTGTCAATTATTAACCAGCTAACTACCGAGTTAGCTGGTTAATGTCCTAAAGTACTTCTGCCTCTTTTAGGTCGGTTGGTTTTCACTGGAATACTGTTCTCCGGTGTGGGTGTCTGCTTCTGCCAGAGATTTATCTCTTTTTAGATAGTGGTTCGTGGTGGTAGATTTTCCTTTCCTAATATTAGCAGAGATCCTTCACATCCACAATTGATCTCTGACCCCCTTTTCCTGCCGACAGCAACCAGATTCGCTGAACAGCAGCACCGATATGCATTCAATGCGCCTCGCTGTCGAACTTCTCAGTTCCAGAGGTCCTTGATCACTCACACCTTTGGACTGTGGAACAGCCTCCCTGAGGATGTCGCACAATTGGAACTTCAGAAGTTCAAGCGAAGATACACTGCATTACTGCCTTAATAGAATTCCCCTTGTACTCTGATAGTTTACTGACATTTTTATTTATTTATTTATTTATTTATTTATTTATCTGATTCCTTCTTTCTGTATTTCCCATTACCTTCTGTTATTTCTTTCGAATTATCACAATATTCTTTGGAAGGCTGAATTTCAAGTCAGTGGTCCCTGTGGGCTTGTTCCATATGAATACGGTTTGTCTTCTGAATTAAATATATATATATATATATATATATATATATATATATATATATATATATATATATATATATATATATATATTATATATGTGTGTGTATATATATATAAATATATAAATATATATATATATATATATTTATGTATATATTTATATATATATTTGTGTTTATATATATAAACATACACACACACAATATATATATATATATATATATATATATATATATATATATATATATATATATATATATATATATATATATATATATATATATATATATATATATATATATATATATATATGTATATGTTTGTGTTTATTTACCAGTATTATTTTGGATAATTCCTGTCCAGAATACAGGGAATTCTGGAGCCTCAGTTATACATTTTTGCATTTCACCATTTTATTAGAAACGTTTGTTGTTTCTTATATTTTACTACAGTATTTGCATCATTACATTGAATTAAAATTTTATTCATCAGTTCTTTACTACTCGTGCCGCCAAAGAAAATGGCATGGACACCCTTGCATGAGACCCTTAGACTGTGAGATACTGTAAGCATGTACATTTTGGAAACAAAGGATATGGGCAGAGTAAGAATCACTGGGTATCCTCATTTCCAAAGACCTTAGTTAATCAAGGCCTCATGTTTTGCTAAACCATATCTAGGCCGTCTTTGAAATCAGGTTTGGACAGAAACAAAAGCTGGATAACAAATCCGATTTTGACGCCTTGCAGATCTTTGCCACAAGATAGATACACCTACCAAGTATGGCCAGAGGTATTTTTCAGAGTCTTGCCACAAACGATTGTAAATCATGAAGTTAGGTAGTTCACAATTCAAGGATAATAGAGACGGGATGAGTAAAACTCTAGTTATCGGTGAATAAATATATTCCTTAATTTAATACATAAGGTGGAAAGGTTGACTATACAGTATATAGCGATGACGATGGAGACAGACAGGTGGAGGAATTGCCTTCTCTCAAGAATCTAAACAAGATACAAAGTAATACACTGGGCTACCGCATGTACAGTACATCCAATGACACCTAGTAACGATTCATTCCCGTTTTTTTTTTTGTAGTATATTAATGAGAGCAACCATTCACAAGACTCCTGTTCTAACAGTTATATCCTGGGTTTTATTTTACAAGGGAAAGCATGACAACCCTGCAACCGAATGGGGGGTTTCTCATTTCCGGTTCGTTTTATTAACAGAGTATCGCTTGTCATCACGTTCAGAGTCTTGAAGGTATTGAAGAAAAAACTTAGAATGACAACCACTGCTCCCATAACAGAAACTGAGTACCTGCAGCCGAAGCAAACAATTCCCATTTCTTGCCTTTCAAGAAATAATACATGGAAGAAGTCTCTTATGGGCTATAACTGAGATTCACAAACGTTCAGAATAGTACGTATGTTTTTTTTACAGATATCTGTTTAATTAATATTCCCACTGCAGTAATAGATAAATATAAGTTATGGGAACAAATCTCCCAGTATCTACTTCCCGTGGACAGCGCTTTTTCTCAGCTAAGGAATTCTGGCATTTTATCAGCAACAGACTGCATTTTTAGAGAGTATGTAATCTGCAGTATCTTGTAACCAGGACCCCTGCTTGTATCAAATAAGCCAACATTTCATCAACAATATATTAATTTTTTTTTTTAGTTTACAATGCCACTTTAATCCACCTAGAACACGCCTAAAATACAATCATTTAAGATTCGTGAAGATGAATTTATTAAATTCTATGCCCGATAAAACTTTTTAATTCTCTGAAGTATTTCCATTAATTTCCTTCTCTGACTTGAGTGAAGGCCTGACGCGTCGAATAAAGAAAACGGGATGTGGTGTCACTCATGAAATTGCAGATGATAGAGACATTATTGGAGGAGAGAATTTTCCCTGAAAACACTGCCTTGGATGACTCGACTCTTCTGATCAACTGAGAATCGAAGCTCAAGGCTGAATCCTTCCGCACTAGCAATGGGAACAGAACAGAGCCGGTCGAGCTAAAGATCTCAGCTGAAGCTTTAATAAGGATTTGATGGCCAAGAAGCCAGTTTAAGTCCGTCATATTCTTTAGGGTATGGTATAGCTACAAAATGACAGAATAATCCCTTGCCCCACAGTCGCGCACACATACACACAGAACGTCTCACATCTGTAGATACATTGCATATGAATGCATGGATGTACATCTGTATTGAATGCAGTTATATGCAAAGGGCCAAGCATTGTTAGCTACCCATTCAAGATAGGCCTATAGATGAAAGCAGTATCATACAGAAGACACGATGAAGAAAATATACATTTCAAGTTTATACAAAATATCTCACTAATCTTATCTCGAGGTTTCTCAGGTAGTAACTAAATCTTACTCCAACTGTCTCTATTTTATTGTTTTGATACTGTATTTGAATATTTCTGAATACCTCCTCAGAAACAAATGAATGTATAAAATCAGGTGCGTGGCGTCTTTCCTTGATAAACCCAGTGTGTCTATAAGCACAAACATACACACGATGCGTGTATCTACAAACCAATTCATGATGAAGAAATTTTCGCTCATGCTGCAGGCAAGTCCTTTTGTGCAGGCAAGATGATTTCACTTATATCGTTAACCCATGAATCTGATCTCTCAAAGAAAGAGGCGGTGACCAGAATTTTATTTCCTTCGGAACCACATTTCTATGAACCATCGCTTTTGTTTCCTGTGTCATAAGTCACCGAATTCACCCTTCAGTGACGCACACAGAAATTTACTTCTATTTTTGTATCCTTATTCTGGAAAAGCCATTGAAACGATTGACTCCTGAGATCCTGACTCTGGAGGCATCAGGTGAATTCAGGAAGGGAACAGCCACCACGACATTACTGAAACTGCGCCGGAACTGGAAGCTGCCTTGTGGTACAGAGTACCTGGTTAGGTCAAATGTCATGAGCCAATGACCTCATTTGAACTTTTAACATTTCCTAAAGGACTTCATGGAAGAGAAAACCAGTCCAACATTCACCATTAACCTGTCCTTCCAGGGGAGAAGCCCAGTCTTTTCAAAATAGTAAATTTGAGAAGCAAATGTCTCTATTTTATTCCTTTCTAGGCAAATGTCAGTGATTTCAGTCCACAGTACAACAACATCTTTTAAAGCTAAGCTACCTTTATTAGTGTCTAGTTGTAAGTCGAAAAATGAGCCAATATGTGTGTGTACTAATATAAAAATCTTGTCAGTATGCTTGATAAACATGACGGATAAAGAAGATTAATGCCATGTCACTCGATTTATCCTTCAGTCTTCCATGAGAAATTCAGGCTATCACATCGGGTGGTTCGCTCAGGTAGCCTATAACTAAATAAAATTAACTTTAGTGAAATAATGATTATCAGTTCTCTCATAACACACACTTTACTTCAGTATGTATGTATACATACAGACAAACAAATGTATATATATATATATATAATATAAATATATATATATATATATATATATATATATATATATTGGTATACATTTATACATACATATATATATATATATATATATATATATATATATATATATATATATATATATATATATATATATATATATATATATATATATATATATATATATATACAGACATTTTGAGACAGAGGTAAAATAGAAGTACGAAATACATGCACAGAACAAACACTAATATCGACCATGGTAATTTGCGATTTGATGGACACCTTAAACCGTCCAGTAATTAAACTGTGCGAAGACGGTCAATCCATTTTTGTCTGCAGAGGAACAAAGCAGACGTTGGGTCATTTCTAATCAAGTGTCCTTCTCGGGCGATGGGAATCTATAGCTCGTGAAATCAAGCATGAATAGGGAGAATAAAAAGATAAATGAAAAGGTTAATATTTCCCTCAGTTTTTCATTGTGAGGTTATTAAAGGCCCCCAAAAAAAAAAAAAAAGAATCATTGTCTACTCTGACATATCGGATGTCTGACAAAAGTGCCTGGTTGAGAATGGAAAATGTTTAGAAGAGATGCAAAAACAGACCAAAATTGTTCATATATACAATATCCACAGTGAACACAGCCATGCAACTGATGAAGAACAGGCGGGAAGAAATGAGATTGCATTTGGAAATAAACAGTTAGATAAAATTAAAAATGACGATAAAGAATTGCGAATCTCCATATCTTACTGTGCATTCATTAGACTACAGTAACTCTGGTGTGAATCGGGAATAATGACGCGTAGTCGAGGAATTACTCCCAGAGCACATCAGACACTTCAAGGTGAAAAGGAAGAGCAGAATTTACAAACTGAAAAATAGCGTTCCCGCCTCGTCGGTGCAATTCGAGTTCATAAAATTGCAACAGTTAAAACTATTTCAAACCTTGTGTCTTTACGGAATCAGCGGCATTATCGTACGGTTCAGTATGATATATAAGAACTGATATAATTCATATTATCGCTCACCGATGCTTAATCTGCCCGTGAGTGACCTGCTCTAGAGTGGGTCATCCCATACGAGGGATACTACACAGAGCCTCTCTTCTCCTCTTCTTCCCTGCAAGGCTAAGAATCCGACTGAGATTTGCTTTCACTTTCGACTTTTAACGACCACAGTTTTATCCGGTTTAGTAAAGGTTGAATATTCTGTCATGGCACTTTTACGCACGTTTCTTACGGATTAAAAGTGTCCCGAATGCAATTTGACAAGCAGTGTCCTGTCGCCGTATGACTGAGATTTTACTGAGAAAAAAAAATAGATTGGGAACCTACAGTCATGCACTCGCATACTTACATAGAAGCACACATACACGCACGCGTGCACACACACATACGTATTTTCCTGAGACATTTTGAATGTAAAGTAAAATCTGCGTTCAGAGTTGTTGGTAGAGGGATAGCATTTATGTAATATTAGACAGCATGGTGATAATTCTTCAGACACAGATACCTGCCAATCCACTGTAGGAAACCTGACAACAGTACAAACAGATTCTTGAGAAGGACAGAAAAAAGATGGACGATTCAAGTTCAGTTTATCTGTTCCTTTCTTCTCAAATGTTCCTGGAGCCCAAAGGGAAGAGGTGAACTACATTAATAGGGAAAGGCTAAGCGCAAGCACGCAAAGAAATGGCGCAGATTCAGGCCACAGAAATTGCCATGATGAAGAATGGCCCAGAAACGACAGATTAGTTCCGTGAAGCCACATTTCATAACCACAGTACTAGAGGTGTTGCAGAAAGCATGGCGGATCTACGCCGCTACTCTGAAAGAAGGGACGTTGTGTGAGCTGAAGTTTTCTCTGTGAACAAATCCTGAATATGTACTCTTTAATCATTAGTCGAAGTGAACGTCACTGCTTAATTTCGAAATGCCTGGGACGGTCTTTTTTGTTGAGTCTGCTACTTCTTGTTCTGCTCTAGGCTGATGGCAATTGTGCTCAATTCAGCATTGAATTAAAGTGACTTACAATCAAATATGGCTGGTCAATTTTTTTTATAAGAAATAATGTCTGTTTATCCCGCATCACTCACCAGTAGTTATTCTCAGGCAGAGGAAGTTAATAGCCTGGACTAAATTTCAATTCGAAGTGGTCCTCACAACTAAAAATGAAGTAATACGAATGAAAGCAGCTTCTTAATCCTTTATGTATATAAATTCACGCAGTAAATATTCAGACACATACATTTATACCCTTACAGACATGAGGGAATATCTAAGATTCATGCCAGAACTGTACCTTTAAAATCATCTTTTTAACCCCTGAAACTGCGAACGGAGAAGCTTATCACCAAGTTTCATTAAGGGTCGATGTGCAACACTGCATTTTATAAAAATGGAAAACGACTGGGATGGTAAGCATCTCTTTTCTCTTTATGTTTTGCCACTTCTTGCATTTGTGCATAGTTTCTCTTCATTACCCAGATAAGAAGTGAAAAAAGGACCCTTTAGAAACAAAAGATGCAAAATAAACAAACAACAAATGTGAACAGCTGATCAGAAGCTGGCAATTGCCTGCCAGTAACCACCTCTCGAAACATAATAAATCCAAAGTTAAGAAAAAAACAGGTTACCATCTTTTTTCAAGTTGTGCCACAACTTTGAGTTACTGCAACCTTTCATCTATTTTTTGGGGGCAACAAAGTAACTCACTAATAAAGTAACTCACTAATCGTGAAGCAAGCACAAACAGTGGCACGGAATTCTTAACACTAAATGACTTTCCTACCTCTACAGAGTACTCTTCTTATTTCGCATTAATTCTACCAAAACTGAGTGTAGCCTTCTGAAGGAGGATCGTGCATCGACAAAATAAATGCATTTGTTCTGTCATTATGAGACACGCAAACTAAATCTACCTTCATTAAGAATTTGGAAGCGTCAAAAGCACCTAAAATGACTTGACACGGGACAAGAACATAAAAAGAATGACCTTATATGTTGACAATGGCCAGAGGCCTTTTATGTACCGAACAAGATGACATAATTATTAAGCACAGCGATAATAGAAAACTTACTAATATTCTGGAAATTAAACCCTTACAGGCTTTTGGGGTAATTTTTGTTACTTTGAAATAAATCCCAAATTGTAAACATGCTATTGACTATTAGTACCAAATCTCAAACTACTAGTAGCATAGATGCTATTGATAAGATAATTATCAGCTGACAGGCTGTCTTATATCATTCAGTTTTGTGCCTAATTCAAGTAGCAAACCACTACTCTAGCAACCCTGACCAGTGAAGAAGCCAAACGTTTCTTTTTCTTCTGCCTTTGCTTGATCTGTATTGTAGATTACAAAATATCATACAAAAATGGACATACGCACAATGTATCTATTTATATATATATATATATATATATATATATATATATATATATATATATATATATATATATATATATATATATATATATATATATATATATATATATATATATATATATATATATATATATATATATATATATATATGTACATGAATGCATGTGTGAGTATTCTTCGTACACTTTTTGCTCTTGCAGAGAGCGTTGCACCAGAAGGGTAGAGCCCTCCCGATTTTCAGCAGGTCTTTAGAGATGAGGTTGCTAGTCCCTTACCCTTTTCCTTGACTCCTAGCGGGCAGTGGTACCTAATTATACCTGGGTCGACTAGTGGCGGTAACCCCACAAAAATGAGCTCAGCTTGTAAGCATATTCACCAATCTCCTTTTAATTAGTGCATGTAGTTACCCATTAGAAACTTTGAAAGCAGCTTTCAGATTTCTCCTATCTAGACAATGATTGTCCTATCTAGACAATCATTGTTTTTGTGCGAAATCAGCCTTTGCATAATTTCAGTCTGCCTGTGATATTGCCAAAGAAGAAAATTATCTTCTCGACCTACGCGAAGTACTCTACGTCATCAGCTGAATATACATCTCACCACGGAACTGAGTCTCCGTTCAGCTATGTGAAATACAACACTTGAGCTACCTTTCTAAGTGACAGATGTAATGAGGGTCTACAAAATCAGTTACCAGCTAGAAATGGCATTCATCAGCTAGAGACCGGACAAATTCCACTCAAAAGCTACCTTGAAAACGCTCAGACTCTCAGACCTTTGTCTGTCGCCATAAATATGGATCCTGTGAGGCATGAAGAACTTCTGAACCTCCATCCCACCATCCTGTTCATACCTTATCAGTCTCTCATGAACTCTCGAGTATCTTGTGCATTCTATTTTGACATCCTCGGCACTTCCGGAAATGGTTAGCAAAAGGGCAAGTTACTCAAACTCCTCGCTTATGTCTTCACTCTCTCTTAAAGTTCTATCTCAGTGTCTTTTTGACCGAAGATGAACCTTATGCCCGTTCCTTAGCTTTGGTAGTTTCCCATAAGATCTCATCTTGATCGTCATCAATGGACTACTCAGTAAAGCAGTTGACTCTCAGATTCTCAGCCCATCCTCTCTTCTATCACAATCCTCCATAGAAACCGGTTCTCATCCTTGCTTAATCTTGTGAGATGCTATAACTTCCGCTGTGACCAAAGAATATTAGCTTGTCTTGGTATTTTAATGGCCTTAACAGCAGTTTCTTTCAAGTCGCCATACTTCATAATCCTAGCGTTCCAAATAATGTTCAAGAACTTGAAAATTAAGTCCCTCAGATCTATTTTGCGATTAGACATAACTAGACCCTTGTTTTGAAGGAATCATATCATGAGCAAGGCTAAATCTGCCTCAAGAAAGCTAAGTATGTTTTTCAAGATGCCTCGTATAAGCTTCTCTTTGAGCCGTTCTTTCAGATTCATGTGGAATATATCCATTTAATTCTGTAAACTGTTGTCACAACACCTATGGTCACTGACGTTGTCGGTGCACCAATACGACGAAGAGGGAGTTCATTCTCTTTCTTTGGTATCCTGTAAGACCGCCAGCGTCAGAAGGTACCCCAAATGATAACGGAGCTTGCAGGGAGTCCTCCAAATGTTCCCTTTTGTCTGCGTATGAGAGCCGACCACTCATCCACTGCAGCAGCTGAGAATCTGTTAACAAAGAATCGGACTAGATGGAACCTAGCTATTTCCTAATCAGCTGTTGGTATCTGGACAGCTTGACAAGCAAGTGTATTGGTAGAAACAGCAGATATTCAAACGCAGACCAGTCTGCAGTGAGAAATATCGACAAGAATCAGTTATAAGTGTATTGTAGGAAGTGCTTCAAGCAGGAAATAAAGGCAGGGAAAGGAATAGGTCTAGCTCTTAATGACTACTTTGAAACACAACAGTTTGTCAGAATCTTCAACTGCCCTAACATTTTGTCATCTACGGTAATAAAAAAAGAGATGACCAACATTCTTTAAAATCATTCTTGTTTATGGAATTGAAAATCCCTCACACCCAACTGCGTCTTTCATACCACTGCAACTCTTGAGAGACGTGTATATATATATATATATATATATATATATATATATATATATATATATATATATATATATATATATATACATATATATATATATATATATATACATATATATATATATATATATATATACACATATGTATTAATATATAAAAATCAATTTGCCATCTTCAATACATTACAGTCACTAAATATCAGACACCTACAGTCATTTTAGCCGCGACGTGATGGCTCAGGCTGTCTCATTTTGGCGCGAAAGAGGCTCCAACTAAATGTTAACATCTGTCCTTGGATTCAAACTGGTAAATGGATGCATCAAGCAATAACAGTGAAGATAATCCGAGACAAGAGACAGCGATATCACTTCAAACGAAACCTCACGACTCAGAGAAAATGTTCATGAATATGAAGAATCGCTAAGTAATAATAGACCAATCCCACCGCCCCCCCCCCCCACCCACACACAAAACCGGTAGAATAGCTTTCTCAGGTCGTAACTAAACGTGCCTATTAATCTAATGGAGAGAGAGAGAGAGAGAGAGAGAGAGAGAGAGAGAGAGAGAGAGAGAGAGAGAGAGAGAGAGAGAGAGAAATTGTGCTTTAGATTGTACTCGCTAATATATATACATATATTTTATATATATATATATATATATATATATATATATATATATATATATATATATATATTAAATATGTATATTATATTTATCATTTGTTTATCTATTTATTATAGTGACCGTAATTGCCATACAACTTCTGTATTATCTAACACTTTAGAGTTACTTGGTACAGAAAAGCTTGATATTGAGAAGAAACTGAATGGAGGAGAATTTCTACATGCATACATATATATATATATATATATATATATATATATATATATATATATATATATATATATATATATGTATATATATATATATATATATATATATATATATGTGTGTGTGTGTGTGTGTATTTGTGTATATTTTGTTCATACGGATGTATTCCATACATTTGAAAGAAAATAACAACACAGAAGTAACTGAAACGTTGTCTCTGTGGAAACGAAGCTAAACTAGAGAAAATGCTAGGACTACGCTAATCACCGGTGGAAATAGACTGAATTTGCTTCATTCATGACATCTGTTATTCATTTTGCACTGAAGTCTCTCCCCATGCATACTATTGTTACGGTCACTTCAGCTTCAAGCTTCATTTTTGGTCCAGAAGTAAAAGTCAACACCTTGCGTTTCTGTCTACGTGTCAACCACAGACTACTTTCTTCTTGGGCGCTTGAAGCTTTCATAACTCTCTCGACACTCAGGATGATCATTCTGGATGGACGTTAATTCAAGTATGTTATATGGAAGAAATTGTACAGCATATAAGAATATGTACATACGCAGACCCTCTATATATATATATATATATATATATATATATATATATATATATATATATATATATATATATGAATTGGATATTAAAGGACATTTGTAGCTTAATGCTCATATATATATATATATATATATATATATATATATATATATATATATATATATATATATATATACATGTAGTGTTGCATGTCAATGACTGTTTGTTAATACATAAAGAAATCTCTAGTTCTTCGGATAATGTCAGATACGTACTCAAAATTCATTTCTCAAGATAAGCCTCTATTCAGGTACCCTAACCTCTCGGGCAAAGCAGCATCATGCAAAACAAGTCGGTTAATCATGAAGAAGAATTTTTGGAAATTCAGATGTGTTATTCAGCCCTGGACTACTCCCCCTTAATTAAGAGTGGGCCACGAAAGAGAACAGAAATTACCCAGATTTTTACAAATTTCTTTCCACCAGACCGTCATGTACATAAGGAAGTCACTTATCTTTAATTTAAAGCTTTTTTTTTTTTATATCCCGGTGACAAAACTTCTTTCCAGAAGCGCTAAGGATACTGGCAAATCAATTAGATCCTATATGCTCCCAGATTTAACTCTATGTATATACATACATACATACATTATATATATATATATATATATATATATATATATATATATATATATATATATATATATATATATACTGGATAATGGAGCGTTAACAACACGAGAAAAGATACAACAGGCATCACAACATAATCTTACACATATTTGTTCTTTATACATAAAAACATGAATGCAATTTGGATGTCACATTTAACTGAATGGAAATGATTATGTAACTAAAGTCTTTTTTAGGGAACGTATAGCCTAAACGCAGCCGCTCAATTGTAAATGAACATATATCAACAATGATATCACTTTCACTACACCAAGTCATCTATGAACACGACCACGACTATGGCGCCAGCATTTCGTCCAAGAATGCCGACTACAATCCTGCGGCGCGTCAGAAGAAGCGCTTGTGATTACCCTTTAGCGGCAGATGGGAGATTCCTTTCCATCTTCAACGTTTCCTGACACGATCATTCACCAACAGGCAGAAAGCCACAGAGCATTCATCACCTTGGCAGTGCACACAGTGAGCCACGTCGTACTCTCTAAGGACAACTACAAACCACTAGTGAGGCGACAGAAGTAGCGAATGATTGCTGGAGCTGCATCCGGGGGAGAGGGCGGGGGCCTCCGATCACTTTCCACTGCAGACGATGGGTAACGTCTCCTCGTACAGAGCCACTGCGCGGTGGATGAACTCGTACTGCTCACCCGTCTGCACCATACCGCCCCTGCAAGAAGCGTCATCTCATTTCAGCAAGACAGATTTTAATTGTGGGGGTTATGTCATTTCGCACGAGTCTTTACTCAAAAAATTATGAAGAAAAAATAATGATCTACGTATTTCTGCTCTCATGTCAAGAGTTACCACATCGTAACTAAGGTACGTTACATTTTTAGGTAATTTTTGTATCGTCTAAACTAATTATTTAACTTATGCTCTCGTTGTGTGTGTGTGTGTTTTTTTTTTCACGCAGTACTCCGTCATCTTCTAATAAAACTCGTATGAGAGGTGATATCAAAATTAAAAAAAATAAACAGAGAATAAAACAAGGTTTATTACAAACATGACATATATGTTGGAGACGTCTGAATACACCTCTCGCTTACCAATATGGTTAGTATTTCTTGTTGTTTGGTCTTAGGTTCAGTTTGTGACAGCTCGATCCCGGATTATCCTGGATTAACTTTCTGTTTATTACCCTTTGACAACTGACCATCTGGTATTCTTGTTCTTTTGTTTACTTTGTAACCTTCTTTATATCTGTGTCTCATTCGTGCCCCCTGACGATGCGTTAATAAACGAGAAAGCGCTTTGGTACTGAACTTCTGCCTGTCATTTCCTGTGGAGTCCTTATATATACATATATATATATATATATATATATATATATATATATATATATATATATATATATATATATATATATATATATATATATATATATATTCTTATGCTGTGGTTTTCATAATGCAGTAATCTCCCCTGTATGTATGTGTGAGTTGTTGTATAACTGTATGATTTTGTATTCAGATACGCGTATACCGTAAAAGAGTTAGCGTAAGTAAAATTATTACACCCTGTATGGTTTATAAAAAGGGACTTATGCGTGGGCAGAGAGAGACAGAGAGCCGTTGTTCGTTGTGTAGGGGCACAATTTGTTTAGTCAGTATTCAAAACTTGCTGGAGTAATGCATTCCTGTCACCTTCTCGGATGACTCCATTAGTGTACAAGGCGTTATGAGATGCGATCAAAACACTGTTGGGTGAAAAATTCCATTACGAAAGTTGCCTAACGTCATTCAGGAATTTTATATGAAACGATGTTTTCCATTCTTATTATAATAACTAGAGATTCTCTTGTTCTGAAACTATGTAATAATAAGTATTATTATTAACTGTAATTCCACTTTGTCTCTAATTATCGTTTTTAAAGAGTTTTTCAAAATAGAGATCTCTTCTAGAACCTGTTCACACATTCGACCCACCCACCCGTCTGCGTATGGACACCCATACAATTCTTACGAAGGGTCACTCAGAGACCAAAAGCGTTGCTGAAGGGAGATGCGCTCTCCCTCTCTCTCCCTCTCTCTCTCTCTCACTCGCTCGCTCTTGTTGTAACGTAATTGATATTTTGGTAGACGATGGTCGCTCATATCCTTTAACTGTTTAATTCCTTAGTAAATGTGTCTGAGTTATCTGAACAGTGTATTTTATTAAGTGTGTGTAATGGAGCCTGATTAAAAACATGAAGCAATTTGGTACCAAGGTATTGTAACATAACTATTGGTTTTTAGTGCACTAAAAATAATATTTGCAGTGATTATATGTAAAGATACCTTTTCACTTTTTTTTTATATTTTTTCGTGTTATATGTTTTATGCTTTATCTTTTGAAGAATTTTTCTTTTATACATATATGTGGTGTGTTTGCTATTGCCTTAATTTTTGCTTTACATTTTTTGATATTTGATTTTTTGCAGAGTATATTTCTGTCTTTTGTATCCACATTTTTACTTGATTGATTTATTTGCTTTATTTTGTTTAACACTTGGGAATTGAAATTTTGTTACTTAACAGTTTAAATTTTACTTGAATAATTTTTTGATTAATTAATAAATTAATTTCTGACCTAATTTTGACTGATGATTAATTCAGATTTAATCCAATTTTGTTTTGTTTTCAAGTAATAATAATTTCCCTGAGACTGTTAAATGTCATGTATAATCTTTGAATTTAGAAATAAATTTTTGTATTTAAGATATTATATCAGAGTTTCATTTTATTGACCCACCAGTAATTTTGATTTGAATTAGATATAGAGTGGTAAGTGAGATGTTTTCCTTCAAGTAATTGAAGTGAGCTCGAACCAGGGAAATGAAATAAATAGAAATACTTGAACTTTTATAATGTTAATGGAGTGACACCCTTAGATTTTACCTCACACCTATTTTAATGAACTCGCTATCTTTGATGACTGATAAGTTTTATAACGGATCACTGTTGCCTTTAGAGAAATCAGTCGTTTTGTATGTGTGATGAGGGTTCAGGTGTCTGGCTGTTGTGAGGTAACTATAATTGTTGTATAAATGGTAAGTTTGGTAATCAAATATCAAGCACTTAGATACCAGGTTTGATTTGAAGAACAGACACTGGACACTCCGGGGTCACCATATATAAATGGTGCCCAAGACTCCGGGAAAACAGATCACAAATATCACTCTGGTGTATACTGGTGGTGTTAGGGACATATTTTATTAGGAGAGTGACCATATAGTTGTTTTATTTTGTGAGGAGAGTGACCATATAATTGTTTTTTGCATTTTATTGTGTTGAATTGTTGTCATATTGAATTGTTAATTGAGTAATTGAAAAAATGGCTCTATTCGACGTTCAGGAATTTTTAGCAAACCCCTCCATCCAAGAGTTGTCTGAAATCACTCTGACTAAAGCACAGTGGAGTGAGATAGCAGTCGCATGTGGTGGTCAGGTGTCTGCCAACATGGTAAAGGCACAAATAAAATTCATTGCAATCCAAGCATTGATGGACTCTGGTAAAATAGATGAAGAGCTCAGAGAAGCACAAGAATTGTTGAACGCAGCTGAGGCAAAACTTATAGATAAACATGGGCAAAAGAAAGAGAAAAGTGATGTGGAAGCAGAGCTTAGATGTCTAGAAGCAGAAGGAAATTTGATTAAGTTGAAAATGCAGGCAGAAAGAGAAAGAGAAGACAGAGAAAAACGAGAAAGGAAAAAAGAGAAGAAGAGAAAAATAGCAGAAGAAGAAAGAGAAATAGCTAGACACAAGAGAGAGATGGAAAGGTTGAAAGCTACAGCTGAATTGCCCATAACACCATCTAATCCTACTCAAGGTGATTCAGACCCTGTATTTGATGTAGTAAGAGTGCAGAAGTTAATTCCAAAGTTTACAGAAGAAGCTCCAGATGAGTTTTTTGATCACTTTGAAAAAGTGGCTGCAGGAATGGGATGGCCAGAGGATAAATGGTCTGTCTTATTACAGAGTGTTCTCATTGGTAAAGGAAGAAGTTCCTATTTAGCCTTATCAGCTGAGCAGTGTAAAGAGTACAAGGTACTTAAACACAATGTGCTACAAGTTTACCAGATGACCACTGAATATTATAATGAAAGATTCAGATCTTTGAGAAAGGATGACCAGATAACTTTCTTGGATTATGCCTACAAAGTGAGAAGATGTTTTAAACGATGGTTGGAGGCTGCTAAAGTTAAAACATTTGAAGATCTTGAAGAATTAGTTGTTCTTGAACAATATCTTAAGGGAATTCCTGAACACATAAGAGCCTATCTGAGAGAGAGAGAGAGGTGAATAAACTTGACAAAGCTGCTACACTTAGCGAGGACTACAACATTATAAGCAGCAGAAGGAACTATAATGTCAAGTACCAGAATCAACGCACAGCTTTTAGGTCTCATCCAAATTTCAGGAGCAGATTTAATGGGAACCCTACAAGTGGTAATACCAAGTCAATGCAGGGTAATATCCCTCAGCAAGCTACTGTAAAATCCTCATATAATAATGTTGCAAGGCAATTACAGAAGCCTAATGTTGTCTGCTACAAGTGTGGAAGAACAGGACACTTCAGTCGGGAGTGTCATCAGACACATTGGCAGTCCAAAGCCAGTTGGTCAAGTAGTAAGAAATGACCAGGTGAAACAGACTACAAAGAACAATGTGGGGAGGAGTCAAGCTCCAGTGAAGACTGAGACTAAACAAGCTGAATGTTTAGCAACCAGTGGAAATGTAACTTCAAGCAGTGAGTGGCTGAGCAGTTTGGAGGCTTTTAAGCCATATATCTCTGAGGGTACGCTGACAACTCCAGGAGGAAGTGTGCAGGTACCAGTCAAGGTGTTACGTGATACAGGGAGCAACCATAGTGTGGTGGTCCGTGTGCTCACCCCCAGTTGGAGGAGAATCTTACTGGAGATTCTGTTATTTTGAAGGGTATAGGAGGAGAAGAGGTAACTCCTATATGCCGCTTACACCTGTCATGTGAATTAGTGACAAGAGATGTTGATTTTGCTGTAAAGGACTCACTGGCTGTTGAAGGTGTACATGTTCTGTTAGGGAATGAAGTTGGTAGTGTGCCATTTGTTCCTTGTCCAATAGTGACAGATAAACCATTGAGGATTAGTCCTACGGTAGATTTGGAGAAGAATAACCCCCACCTGTTTCCTAGCTGTGTGACTACTAGGAGCATGAAGAGGACTATGCCTGTAAGTGAAGAGATTGAGGATTTACCCACTCAAGAAATGATATTTCCCCTAATGTTGACCAAGAAGAGGTTTCCCAAGAAGAAGCTGTCATCCCTGAAGAGACTCTGAGTAGTCGAGATGTTCCTGAAGATAACAGTGAAACTACAGTAGCTGAGTTAGCAGATATTGAGAGCTCAACCCTTGAAGTTGGTCAGGTGACCAGGGAGAAGCTAATGGAACTGCAGAAAAAGGATGTATCCTTAGCTGAGTTGTTTTTCAGAGTTGTTGATCAAGAAGAGATGCAACAAACTCCTACCTGTTATTATCTGAAGGATGGTTTGTTGATGAGGAAGCATAGACCTGCAGATATACCAGGAGATGCTGAATGGGGCGAATATCATCAAATTTTGATCCCACGTCCATTGAGGAAGTAAGCAGTAGCAGTAGCTCATGAGTCTGGACATATGGGAATCAGAAAGACTGTGGAGAAGACCATGAAATATTTTTTCTGGCCTGGACTTCATAAAGATGTTAGCAAGTTCTCTTGGGAGTGTCACACCTGCCAGATAGCTGGAAAGCCAAATGAAACCATTCAGAAAGCCCCCCTACAACCTATAGAAGTTAGAGGAGAACCCTTTAGCAAGGTGATTATAGATATGGTCGGACCACTGCCGAAGACGAAGAAGGGTCATGAGTATCTGTTAACATTGATGTGTCCTATGACAAGATATCCTGAGGCAATTCCTGTTAGAAACATATCTGCCAAGATAGTTGCTGAGAAACTAGTGGAGTTTTTCTCAAAGTTTGGGATACCTGAAATTGTACAAAGTGATAGAGGAACCAATTTTACTTCCAAACTGTTTCAGGATGTGATGAACATGTTAGGAGTGAAGCAACAGTTGTCCACTGCATATCACCCAGAGACTCAAGGAGCCTTGGAAAGATTTCACCAGACATTGAAAAGTATGCTGACTTAGTATTGTTCTGAGTCAGGCAGAGACTGGGATGATGGTGTACGATTGATGTTATTTGAAATTAGGAGTGCTTATCAAGAAAGCATGGGTTGTTCACCTAACGAGATGATTTTTGGTAGAGAAGTGAGAGGACCGTTGAAAATTCTTGCAGAAAATTGGGAAGAAAACCAAGTGGAAGTCCACGGAGAGTATGTAAAGAACTTGTGGAAAAGATTGGAAGAGATTAGAAAATTCTCTTTAGAAAATCTGAAACTGAGTCAAGAGAAAATGAAAAGGAGATATGATAAGAAGACTAAGCTAAGAAATTTTAGTGTTGGTCAACAAGTGTTAGTGTTTTTACCTGTCAAGAGATTTCCCCTTTCCAACAAGTTTCAAGGTCCTTACAAGATAATTGAGAGGTTAAGTGATAGAACTTATGTAACTGAAACACCAGAAAGACGAAGACAAAAAAGGAAGGTACATGTAAACCTCTTAAAACCTTACTTCTCAGAAACCAAAATGGAAACTTTGTCAATAACCCAGACAACTTCAACTACAGAAGACGACGATGGATATGAATTGGGAGCTGAAAGCAAGATGAATAATTCTTCAATTTTGGAAAATTTGGAGGATAAACTGAAACATCTGAGTGTTGAGCAAGGTGGTGAGTTGTGTGAAGTGATTAGAAGCTTCACAGAACTATTTGCAGATGTACTTAGGCATACTGATCTGATCAAGCATGAAATCAAGATCCAAGAAGATGGCAGACCATTCAAACAGAGAGCTTATCGCCTATCACCTTATCATCGAGATGTTTTGAAGAAAGAAGTTGAACATTTGTTACAGCATGGATTAGCAGAACCCACTTCAAGTCACTACAGTTCTCCATGTGTGTTAGTGAAGAAACTGGGTGGCTCATTTAGGATGTGTACTGATTATAGGAAACTGAATTCCATCAGTGTGGCTGACAATTATCCCTTGCCTCTTATAGATCAGTTACTTGATAATGTGGGGCAGGCCAAGTTTGTCTCCAAGATAGATTCGTTGAAGGGATACTATCAAATTCACTTAGATGAGAATGCTAAGTTGCTGTCAGCTTTTATTACTCCTTTTGGACTGTATCAGTATATTGTTCTGCCATTTGGTCTGATGAATGCACCTGCAACGTTTCAACGAGTGATGGATCAACTGCTAGGGTCCATAGAAGGAGTAGGTGTATATCTGGATGACATAGTCATTTACTCTACAACATGGGAAGAACATCTGAAGATCCTGAGGAAAGTTTTCAAGAAACTAAGGGAAGCAGGACTAACAGTCAACCTAGAGAAGAGTGAGTTCGGGAAGGCAACTGTGCAGTATCTTGGGTTTGAAGTTGGGAAAGGCCTTCTCGCTCCAGTAAATGCTAATGTAGAGGGTATCCATAAGGCTACCCCACCTACTACTAGAAAACAGCTACAGAGATTTTGGGGCATGGCAGGATTCTATCGACGTTTCTGCCTGAATTTCTCAGCTGTAGTAGCCCCCTTAACAGACTTAACTAGTCCCAAAGCTAAGTTTGTTTGGACTACAGAATGTCAAGAATCCTTTGAGAAGATAAAAGCCATTTTAACTTCAAGACCAGTACTTCGGGCTCCAGACTTCAATAAGAAATTTGTGATACAAGTTGATGCCTCTGACTGTG
>NC_089758.1:1392299-1409799 GCF_040412425.1 Macrobrachium rosenbergii
GGATAAAAAATCAGCACATATGAAATGATTGATTTCAAGGACTGCAGTACAGAGATGTAAATGCTAAGACTAAAAAAAAATCAGTAGAAAAATTGCTTCTAAGTTACATCTGCCAAAATATTTAGACAACCCCTACTCAAGACCATAGTGAAGCTGAGTGCATTGCAAAACTCTTGAGACATGTAAAACGGGCAGACTGTGCTAGAATTCGTCTTCAGTGGGTATCATTGCTGGTTTTTCAAACCAGCACATCACTTGCCTGCTAATACCTTGGAACAAATTTATGTCTTAGACAACACTCCATGTTGAAATATCTGTCAGGTAGCTTTGTGTCAAGTCCTGCACAGTTCTCTACTCTCACAACTTTTTTGATAGTTGCATGTTTTGCAAAAGATTTCTCACAGGGCCTAAATCAACAGAGTGCATGAGACCAAAATACAATAGAAATTTGGCATTACCTTCCTGACGCGATCTACTTCCAATGCCATGGCCAAGAGCTGATCTGCTTCCGTGGGGGTCTTGTGGTCTGGCCAAGTGGTGTACCAGAAGTGCAAAGTCTCGTGGGTTACATCGCCACGCTGTTTACAGATAAAATATGCAAGTGGTTAAAAAAAGAAAATTTTCCATTTAGCAAGAAATTTAGCATCGTTATTCTTTCCATCGTTTATGAACTGTATGCGGCTGCTCCTTCAAAATTAGACCTAAGTCTAGATAATTTTTTTAAAGATATCTTGATGGCCATATAAAATAGTCTGTTAATGGACAAATACCGAGAATATTGTACATGAGATTTGTTCAAGGTGATTGCTTATTAAATGTGATAACGATGATTCGCCTAAGACTGCAAGATAGCGTTTGAAAGGCCGGACACTTTTACATCTAAGGGTTCTACAAAAACTAAGTTATAGCCCTGAAAATTTTTAGATAATTAAGGGACTGGGGTATACTTTTCATGGGAGACAGTTTGTACGGATAAAATTACAATCATGTATGAAAGGCTTCAATCTCGATAGACAGAAAACAGTGAGTTTTATTTCTCCAGTGCCTGTAACTTAATATATATTGGCAGTTTCTTGCCAAAACATAAAGTTATTTATTTGCAAGAGAGCTGCACTAGACAGAGGCTACTTGTAAATGATTCGATTCTTAACACTACTGAAATGCGGAATTCTGATTTGATTTGCGAGAAACTGTATAAATGAAGAGCAATACTAGAAGCCAACTCCTGCTCTGGGAAATGACCATCACACTGTTGTGTGCAGTTACAGTTCCAAGGGTTACGAACCCTTTTGTACAGTAATGAATCAAAATACGTTACATGAATGACTATGTTGTGTGCAGTTACAGTTCCAAGGGTTACAAACCGTTTTGTACAGCAATGAATCAAAATACGTTACATGAATGACTTTGTTGTGTGCAGTTACAGTTCCAAAGGTTACAAACCCTTTTATACAGTAATGAATCAAAATACGTTACATGAATTACTACAAGCAGTTTGGGCTTTGAAACATGAATACATACATTGTAATAATCAAAATAAATCCTAAAATTGGCCGGGAAAACCATAAGAATGCACGAGTAGCTAGTACGCTCTTTGGAAAAGTACATTTTGACGAATATAACACATACCTGAAGTAACATTTGACGTATAGTGTATCCATTCTTGTGTATGAGTTGCTTTACTGTCACCGTGATGTCGCCGTAGGTGGCACTAAGTGTTGGTATGTAGGGTTCACACTTGACTCTTCTCTTCTCCTTGAGTCGAGTGATCATAACAACAGCCGGGGCCTTTTCTTGCATCACCAGAGTCCAGAGGTCGACTACTGTGTGTGCCAAAGGGCCTTGTGTCACAATGTATGCCTTCTCTTCCCCATCATAGCCCTGATAACATGAGGTGTTCTTTAATTTCATAGGGTACTGATTTAACCTTACTCGAAAGTAGACATTTTTCATGTGGAAAATGGGTCTGAACTTTCATTTAAAGATTGGCTAATAAAAATGCATGATTATATCGTTTCTAGACTTGAACACATGCGCCATGTGTTCGGTTCTGCACTCTTAAAATGTTGGGTTCTTTCATCCAAGGACTGATATGGCAAGCTAGATACATTGGACTTGTTAAATTAACAATTATGAAGAGAACAATTGTGCTATGCCCTATAATAGTCTACTCAGTTTTAGGCCAGTCAAAAGTATAAGTGCTTATTAAGTGAACTGCACGAAGAGAAATCGTTCATATCAACCTTACCCGGACATAATTAGCGTTTATGTAGTCATTCGTTGGGTCCTCACTATTCAGATGGACGCGTGTAGCCTCATTGGGAAGCACAGTTCTGTACCTGTTTTTAGCTCCAGAACCAGGTACATCACACCTAAGAATCATTCGTGAAATCGATATAAATATACATGGTGTCTTACAATAGGCTGCTCTATTAAGCCCTGTCAACACTAGCGGACACTGCCCGACGGGCAAACACTGTTCCCATAACCCGTTTCACTATACTGACCGACCGAGAATGGAGCCAGAACAATGCTTCAGAAGCGAGAGAAATATAAACAGCTGGAAGTGCCCGTCGGGCATGCCCGCTAGTGTGGACAGGCCATTAGATGTGAACAAGTGAAGAAGGGAAGGGAAGCAGCTGTCTGACAGAAATGAGAATGACAGCAAATTTACGCAGTTTTGTCGCATGAAAGTTAACTTCAAGATGCAGTGATTTTCATTCTAATATTATGTTTAATTCCAAGAACATCTTGCTGAAAAAGATAAACACTTCCTATAGGTATGGTCTTATATTAAAAGAGGGAGGTATATGAAACCTCTCTAGCTGATATTTCGAATTTCCATCAAGCACCAAAGATGAAGAAGAACTGAGGGGATCCACCTGTGAAGGAAACTAAAGTGAAGTGCATCCATCAGCACTTATAGTAGCCTATTATTGTTAGCTCCTGTATTCTACATATCTGTTTCCTTGTTTTTTTTACAATAACATCCTTAAACGTTTAATCTTTAGTTGCTGAAAAGAGTACTGTAATGGAGATTACCGTACTTACTTGTCAGGATGATTCAAGGGCACTTCCCAGAACTCTGCATGGAGAGCCCTTGTATTACGGAGGCAATTACGAAGTTGTCGACGGCTCATTCTATTCCCTGCGGTCATCAAGAACTCCTCCGGAGTACTGGAAAATTTGAGATATTTAAAAATAAATACGTAAATATAATAATACTCCTCTTAGCTACTAGATTTTAAGAACTTTTTCTTGACATTATGTTTTGTGAGTGTTGCAGTTAATAAGACCTCACCTGATGTGTTCTATAAAGTCTTTATAATCTTATGTGATGTGACCAAATATTGTCCCATAGACTGAGTAGTTCTTCATCTTGGACATGACATAAGCAAGCAGGAAATTGGTCATGAAACTTCCCTGTAACAAATTCTATCAACTTAATTGTTGTGCAACAGGTGTAAGGTACGTTATTTCCACTTCAACATTTCTGCCCCGTCCGTAACTACCTGTAACTGAAAATGATAAAGCCATCTATTCATTCAATATGCCACTTTTAATCAACTGGAACAAACACCTTCCTTGTAACTATTTAGAGGTACAAGGAAATCTACACTTCAGAATAAAAGCTTGCAAAGTTGGTTTTCCTCGCAATGGTGGCTTTAGTGCGCATATTTCATACGATGTTATACGACCACAAAAGCCATTACTTCTGGTGATGAAGCTTAAGTCTTGCATTTTATCATGTACAATGTTTTTAAAACTCAAGACATCTGAATTCGTGTTGAAATGACTGCTAAAATGATATCTATTCAGATTAATAAAGGGCATCATTTTCCTCATGCATGCAACATGCACATGCATTATATATGTGTATGAATTTCAACATTAAACTGTTTCTCTCGACAGGGGTGGATCCCGAGAAAAAAAGATTACTAATGGCACATTCATACTCTATTTGCTGAATCATGGGTGAAACCCTCCCCCAACCCCCCAACCCACTTTCGAGGAAGCTTCCACGATACCAGCCCATTCATCCACCCACAAAGAAAACTCACAAGCAACGTGTCGATGACCTTGTGCGTGACACTCTTCACTTCTATCCTATCCAGCCACCCTCCCCCTCCCACCACCTTCTCGCCACCCCTTTGCATTCCCTGGATTCCCAAACCTTTCCTGCTCCATGTACCAGCACTATCTGGCTCTTCTGAATAATCCACCATTTTCAACAACTTATCGTCCTCCATAGGACTAGGATCTGTCCAGCCTGCCATAGCCAAGGCTGAAAGTGCTGCAGTTCCCACTGTCACACTGGACTCGATGCAGCTTCCTTGGTATTGAAGGATATTACTAAAAAAATTTTGCACAAATTGTTACCTTAGCATCACCTTTGACTGACCCATTAAGGAAGATTCACAGATGTATGTGGTCCACTTAGTACCAAAATATTTGAGGCACTGAAAAAATCATCAAGCATGTCATCTATGCTTAAAGCACCCAACTTTAACGAAGTATTTAAAATTACTGCAGATGCAGACAGTCATGAAGATGGTGCTGTCTTATTGCAGAAAGGCAACCATGATATTGAGCAATCTATAGCATACTTTTCAAGGAAGTTCAATAAGCACCAACATAATTGTGCTATCATAGAAAAGGAAGTGTTATTATCGACTTTTGCAGTTGGACCTTTTGCTGTCTATATTTCCCCTTCTTTTCCTTGATTGGATGCAAAATAATGCAAAATAATAACGTGCGGTTATCAAACTGATTCCTGTTTGCAAGAATTAGACCTCAGCATTCAGAAAGTACCAGATGAACACAAAACCCTGGCAAATTGTTTGTCTAGAACACAGAAAAAAAAGGATTCTTTAGGACTCCCAGTTTTAAGGTCCAAGAAACTCAAAAGTTAAGTTAATGGTCTTCAGAAAACCATGACCCCATAGCCAACCAACCTGGGCCACTCACCTTGTTTAAGAGTTGTAAGGTACTGAGAGAATTTCCTCCCTTAGGGTCTGAAAATGTATTGTCTTTGGGGGAGTTGTAAAATCACCAATGTGATAATGAAAGTTTTAGAAAAGGAAATGCCATACATTTCTTTCTTGTTTTCACTTCAGCCAGATTCACAGATTAATGGAGTCCCCCACTTTTCAGCTTAAGTGTTTATGGCCTCTATCAGTTGCAGACATCTCAGATTAACCACTCTCTCACTCCCTTTTTCGTAAATCAAATCAACATGTCTCAAAAGAACGAAATGGTCGTTCCCCTGTGTATCTTCCTGCAACTGCACCTGTGAGATGCCAACCTACTCCACAAAAACCGACACCTGCAAAAACAACAAAACAAAATTCTGGCCTCCCTGCTATAAGTGCCTGAGAGATAACAATGCATGAAGACAAGCGCCAGCTGTGGGTTGTCCTGGAAGGCATTCCTTAGAATTTCCTGACCAGTGAGACGCTTGACTTTTTTTAGGCCCTCCTCCAGTATCTTCACATAAACCCAGATGACAAGTGATTGATGTAGAACAGTCAGTATTGCCAACCACAGCAAGTAGCCTTCTTAAAAAAAAAAACTTCTATCGGACCTTTGCAACTCCTGTGTGGAAAGATCTATACTCTGCAAGACGAGATCATCTGCCGATCAACAGTTAAGCTAAGGCATGAAGGAATAAGGATTAGAAAAATGGTGAGGTCCATAATAGATAAAGATAAAATTTTTCCCAAAAAGGTTAGAAGTGTCAAAAAACAATAGGTCAAAATTTCTCAGTGAAGAAAAAACTTGGCTCGCTCTTCAAGTTTAAAGATCGGCTCTGCCCTTTGATGATGTCGGGGCCCGTTCATGAATATACTTGTCCCAGAAGTAATGTGGGAAAATATATAGGACCTACTAGGCGTCTTGTCAGGGTCAGGGCCGATCTTCGCCGGGGTGTTAGTTATACAGCAGAACTGGGTGTAAACTATCCTACCCTGAAACTTCTAATATAAGGACGCATTATGAAATGTGAAACATCCTTCAGATTGAAGATTTTAAAATTATTGGCCAAACAAACCAACTCAATGAACTATTGATTCTGGAGACCTTGAACATCAAATGACGAGTTCCGACTCTGAAAACCCATTCTTCGGCTGTCCCGTTGTTTTGTGCCTCTTGATGTTGTTTGGTTTTAGTGTGTTTTTATCTTTGAGGCTGAAAGGTTGGTCGTGCGTAGCTAATGTTTTCAACTGTTTTGACGAGTGTTGAATGTTCCTTTTGATCATATTATGTGTGTTGGTGTTTTGCTTTTAATCTCGTCGAGATGTTTTAATTTTCTTTTTATCATTTGTAGTTTTTGGTACTTTTAATCTCAATTTTAATGAAGTGTGCGTGTATTATTTTATCGTTAAATTGTGTTTGTATTTTCAACTGCTGCATCTTATTATTAGCTCTGATTTTATATTGACATAATATATTTCAATCTAGAATATTCCTGAAGATGTGGCGATGTTACGAAATGTAGTTATAAAACAAAATGTAGAGCTCATCGTATTCCTGCCCCTGTTCTGCTTGCTCTTCTGATCTGTGCTGCATATATATATATATATATATATATATATATATATATATATATATATATATATATATATATATATATATATATATATATATATACATACAGTATATACACTGTATATATATACCGTATATATATATATATATATATATATATATATATATATATATATACACACATATATATATATATATATATATATACTAATTTATATATATGCATATATATATGTGTGCGTGTATAAGACTTAAATTACACGCACACTTGATTAAAATTGAGATTAAAAGTACAAAAACTACGAATGATAACAAGAAGATTAAAACATCTCGACAAGAGAGAAACGAACAAAATAAGGTGTTTGTGTGTGTGCGTGTGTACTGGAAATTTTGTCAAGATAATAACAAGCAATGTAGTCTGTAAGTCGTTTATTTTTGTTTGTCTTTGTTCATAGCGTAAACTAAACAAAGCCTGTAGCAGTGTGTTCTCTCACTTTAATGTTAGAGGCAAAGAGTTTTGTGTGACGCAAGGTCAGGGCGAGGAACAAACTAAGACACTTAAAGAAGTTATTAAATTTCTTACTGATTTGAAATTTGAATTCAGTTCTATTCATTCACTCATGTCGTCACTGGCTTCTGTCCTTATGATTTCTGCAACATAAAAATAAATGAAGATAGTAGACGTTTATAACACTGACCAGTGCCTTGGCGGTGACGTCACTTCTGGGGGTGGGCAGTTTGGTGCCAGTTCCAGCGTCAGGCTTGTGTTGGAGCCACGACGTTCCAGCAATCCTTTTGCCTGCGAAGGAACATCTCAAATAACACATCATTCCCAACTTAAAATTCTTCGTGCAGTTTCTATAGAGAATTGCTTGCAGTTATATTATAAACGTGGGACTAAGTGTAATGTTTTTGCAAATTACTTTGGAATACTGTAGTCTCACATCAAAATGCTGACATTTTCAAAAATAGTTTTCGTAAACTTTAGCCTAGGTTTACTCGGGTGAAAAATAAACAGAAATTTTAGTTAAGAACACAAACTTGATCATGGCGTCACATGTGGCAAGGTTTACGTATAAAATCTTTCTCTGTTCTAGTCTTTGTCATTGTACGGTTGCATGAGTCAGGTTCATGAAGGCTAGCAGTATCTATTGCTGAAGCATTGTGAACTATCACTTGAATTGCAAAGGTATTTAGGATCAGAAACTAATGCAAGTTAACGATATATATTTGAAGTTGCTGGAAATCAACAAGATGGAATTGTTTTTAAGAATGCAGTCATAAGCCGAAGACAGCAAATACTATACAGTAAATAGCGGTTTTTCTATAATAATCATTTGGCAATACACGAAACTGAAAGCATTGGGATGAGGGACCTTATACTTATATTAGACTGTTTTGTAGCTACTAGTAGTAGGCCGAAACATTTCAACAAATTTACACTTTTTCCAGCACTGGGCTTTGCTTCTGCTAAAGGTGTCAGCAAAGCTGAACAGTTTAAAGCTTAATTAAGTATTTCCCATGAAAGCGAAAGAGTCTAAAGTTTAATATGAATGCATGCTGATGAAAACACCGTCGCAGGGAATAAATGAACTAATTCTTTTATGGATGGGTAAGAGATAAAAAAGTTCTGGAAATTTTAAATTGGGGCGGGTGATGGGTAGATGGCGCGTTTGACAGACAATATCTGTAATTAAGAAGTTCAACAAATATGTTTCAAGTATGGCTCTCTGCAAGTCATGAGCAGTGAACGTCACAAAGTACTGAGAATTGAGGCTGTTGAAAGACGGATGTGGATGAAAATGAGGTACAAGAAATATTTGAATAAAAAAAAAACAAAGATATCTTCATCTTTGAGGTGATGAAGTGGACAAAAAAGTAAGCAGGGAAAAAAATTGCAGTTTTAGATGAAGTGGTAAATGTACAGTATTCTGCGAAAGGATGAAGAAATATGTTCCAAACAGTGAACTAGGTAATGAATGCGTGCAACAAATTCGACTGAATGGAGAACACGCATGGTAATGACTTAGGAATGTATAAGAAAAAAATCAGTATAAAGGGAGTCAATGCCTCAAAGATAATCACCTACAACAAAATATATATGCGTGTGTAATTGACAGTCATTACTTCAGAATATGTACAAACATACAATTTATACACAGAGGGGCCCATGTACATACATGCATTCAAGTACGTCTATTTTTTCAACTGAATCATTTCACATGAGCCACCAAATGAAGTTCTAAAAATACGGATCCATATAAGTACGAAACCGCTCCAAGAACTGGCCAGTACCTTTATCCTAATTGGTTCAGGCTGCAGGTGATTCAGAGGGTCAAGGTGGTTACCGGGGGAGGAGGGCGGGCCAGCACTGGTAGCTGCAGGCGTAGGGGGTTGGACAGTAGGCGACCGGACGCCCCAGTCTTCGGCGTCCTTCACCCTCTCCCGCCACTGAACTCGCAGAGCAACCATCACCTGCAGCAGGAAGGCAAGGTCAAGTCAGGCATGACACTTAAGATCGATACTCGGTAGTTTCACCGGTGACTTTTTTTTTTTTTTTTTTGGAAAGATCGAACAGTTATTTAACAGCAAAGATGAAAAACTCAATATAACAGAGGACACCCTGGAAAACTCAAAGTTTGATATGTGAACAGAATAAGATCACAGGAAGGACTAAAATGAAGCATTTGGAAAAACTGAAGTCTCTTAAGGAACTCTACAAAATATCACTATCAGAGAAGGAATTATATTTTGTTCAACTTGAAAAATGACCCTCATTTTAATACCAAATGTTGTAGACACTTTCTGTGGTTGCTTATGTACAGGTGGCTTTGATGTTTTCCGGACACACTCCTTATATATATATATATATATATATATATATATATATATATATATATATATATATATATATATATATATATATATATATATATCACAAAAAGCTACAAAAGTTGTTTAATATCAAATTCACTCAACCTTGGAATAACATCATTCGAAGGGGAATTTATAAGTGATAAGCAATTCGTCACCAAGGAGACTTGAACCCCCGAATAGCAGGGAAACGACGACTTTTCAGTGACGGTAGCCACTGGGCTATCAAGAGAGGTAAAAGTTGTTATCGACTCAGTCGAATTCAGGTTATTGCACTTAGAGTCAATGTTAACCAACTTCCACCATGACAGTCAATTGATATTATTGAAACACGTTGCTATTTGTGAATTTTTATCACATAAACTTTTTTTACGTTCACAAACTCACAGGTCGACTTATGGGATAGGTCCATGTCATTCACCTTCAGAAAGTGAAATTCTGTACCTCTCTCAGTATTTCCCACCCAACCATTTTCAAAAGGCCACTTTGTCATCACTTGAGAAGAAGAAAAGTCCATGAGTTCCATTAAAGTGTCCGACCTTGGTTTGGGTAACTTATGCCGACCTTGGTCTCTTTAACATAAACAAAAAACCAACGGTAGAGATCTTTAAAATCCGTTTGTTTCTAATGCATATATAGCCTATGCTGTATGTTATTTCCTGTGTTCCATTTTAAGAACCCACAACTTTGAAAATGAAAAAGCTTATTTGAGATTCCTAAAATGTCCTTATGGAAGTCACAGGGATCGAAAGCATCACTACTGAAGCACCTTCCTGTAAATGACACAAGCGAAGTACAGTGGGAGCATACCACTCCCTGGATACTACCCCCTCACGTCTTCTCTAAGCCAAACTATGATATATCAAGTGCAAACCATTATGCAGTAATCGCCGTGGCTTTATGGGTATGACTTGAAATTTTCTTCAGTAATTTTGTGTGAGCTGTTTTCAATTTTGTCCCATTCATAATGAATTATACTTTGCTCTTTTGCAAGTTACTTTTCAGATCATATTCAGTATTGCAGTAAAGGAAGGACAAATGACCTAAGACAGGTAACGTTGATTTTATCACTGTTATCAATATGTGAGATCTTATGCATGATACCTAACTTCCTTTTTCTCAAAAGTAAGATATGAATCATAAGTTACACCTAGAATAGTTAAAGCTTCAGACTCATTCATCAGAGCCCCATCCACCTGAAGTATGAGGCTGAACTCCAGTAAAGCAAAAACAATATTGATTAGTAGATCTTGTACAGATTTTCCACCCCATCCTCCCCTTCAGGTGGCATTAGGAATATACTGATTGAGAGATATGACCATCTCAGTGGTACAATGATCAGAAGTGCCTATATATTTGCAGACCTTGAACTTGACAATAGATGGAACATCTGTGAATATGAGGTCTAATCTATTACCAGAAATATGTTTGGGTTCCTCAATTAACTGGGACAAAGTCGGAGGAAACACAGAACTCAAGAGCAGACCGGCCATGTTGATCTGTATAATTTGAATTTGGCCACTAGCTGTGCTTTGCTTTAGTCTCCACAAATAACGAATGAAGTTTTGAATCCTGTGAATGAGCCAAGAGACAGTCTTATATAAAAATTGTCGATATATGGATTGCAGTAAACTGCAAATACGGAAACATTGTAGAACTTACTGAAAATTTTAAACAATAGTAATGCCTAAATCATACCATTTTGGGTTATTAGCAGAAGAACTCCCTCAAAGTCATTAGTTCCCTTTCTCACATAAGAGTAATAACATAACTGTTTTATTGACTTGAACTACCAGAAATTAACCTACAGCTCTGCATACCTTGTTTCTTGTACTGCAATCGTCTAATATTGGATGGTTTTAAAAGAGAGAGAGAGAGAGAGTTGTATCCTTCTCAGTAGTAAAGATAAAATATTAACAGCAAGGCAGAAGTAACAGAGGAAGAAAGGAAATACGGTCTCAACTTGTCCCATCAGCTTTGCCCTCTATTAGGATTCTTTGGTATATATGTATGTATGTATATGTATATATATATATATATATATATATATATATATATATATATATATATATATATATACTTACATAAACACAATATATATATATATATATATATATATATTATATATATATATATATATATATATATATATATATATATGTATGTATGTATCACGCAAATGCATTATTCTTGTATTAGCACCCAATTTTAAGTGAACAACGTGGTTTATGAGGATGAGCGTCTTATACATCTAAGAGAACGGTGAAATTATAACATATCAAAGCAGCTAATTGAAAAATTATGTTTTACTCTTTCGGCTCAGTTACTGCATGAAAAACTGTCCACTCTTTCCTGTACTAAAGATATTCCTGTATATGCTTCTGTGACAAAATTATGTGATTACATCTGGGAATGGACAGACCTAGTGCCGTAACTATTCAAGTGGTTTAATAAGGACAATCACTGTTTAGTATTTAACACAAGAATATTAAATGCTTTAAAATTTAGAGATGTACAAGGGTAGAAAAGAATAGCAAAATACTTCGCTAAATAAATCAGAATGTCACTAACCATTAAGATAATAATGAGAAGCATTATAGAGCCCAGAACTGCAGTGGTGGTGACGGGTGCGGAGGGCTGTCCTGCTTCTCCCACCCTTGGCAGATGCTCCACTTTCTCCATCTCTGTAACATCGTCACTCCTGGTGACATTGGTAATGTTGCTGTTGTTGATGTTGTTGCTCATGGGCGGATGGTTGCTGTTTTCTTGGTTCCTGTCGTTGTTGTTGCTTACAGTATAACTGTTATATTGGGTATTGCCGTGTGGATGTATCTTGACCGTATCTGTCCTCTCAGGATGGTAACTTTCAGACAGGATGCCATTCGATTTTGGTTCTTCCTCTTCGTCAGCCTCAGTCAGCATCTTTAACAAGGATTCAAATCCTCTTTGCTTGGGCTTTGGAGAGCCTGGTTGAGCTGTGGTAGGTTCGATTGCTTGTACAATTGCAAAATCTCTTCTGTGAACTTCTCGACTTGACTGGAGAGATTTTTGTACACGTACCATCCCAATCAGAGAATCGTTCTGGACAACAATGTCGCCACCATTATTTGCTACCCGGTGATCAGTTCCACTCAGATTATTATTTTGAGCGACATTGTAACGATACCTTCTAGAGCCATCTCCATCAGGGCCATTTAAGGGCCTTTCCAAGTGCTGCGATCCAACGGGCCTACCCATGAATGATTCTCCACGTCCCATTGCGGAGAGCGAGATCGGCCGCCACCAACCACGATCTCCGTAGCGTCTTGACATCCTGCCCCCATTGCCTCCCGTTCCCCCGCCACCTCCTCCCCCTCCACTGCCACTGAAATGGTGGACAGATCCGGCATTATATTTCTTATTTTGATCCTTATAATTGCTGCTCTCGGTATATGAATACTCATATATATTCACATCGTGCTGGTAAGATGGATCCAGGTCATAATCCAAGGAGTGTGAATTCCCCTCTCTGTTGTGGTGTTGGTATGCGCCGTACTGGAACTGCCGGCGAGAATTTCTAACGTTGTATCGGTCTTCCGACTGAGCAGAGCTCGGATAACCGAGGGATCTTGGAATATTACCCAGGTTTCCCCTTTGGTACTCCTCTCCGACTTCAGAGCCCCCATTTCGGCTCTTCAAGGACCAGCTTGATGTCGGCGCTAACATTGGGTTGCTTGCTGTAAAGAGAGAGAGAAAAAAAAACTGTTCATTCTATGTTATTCAAGCCATTGCAAAAGGAAGAAGACAAATATAAACGCAGCTTTGATATAATGGACTACTAAGTTCATGCATGATTCATCGGCCTAATCATATCTGAAATCGTCGTATATACATGCAGTGTTTCAAAGTTGTGGTGCTCGAGACAGCGCGTGTAGTCAGGACAGAAATTAACTTCAGTAGGCGCTATAAGAAATCAATTTACGCCGCTTTATCTTTTTCAACATGCCACATAGCAGACAATCAAACAGAACAACTGAATTTCCTAACGAAGAGAATGTAAGAGAGCAGCGGTTAGAAATTGGATTAAGTTGATTACAGGAGTCTTAGTCTAGTAAGGAAATGCAGCACAAAAAGAAACCTCAGCATTTTACACTTACAATATTCATGTTCCATATATATATATATATATATATATATATATATATATATATATATATATATATATATATATATATATATATATATATATATATATATATATATATATATACATATATATATATATATATATATATATATATATATATATATATATATATATATATGTATATATTATATGTGTGTGCGTAAATCGTTTTAGTTCACTTAATTTGTCGTGCTTATTGCTGTAAGGTTCAATCAATTTAAAGAGTAACGAGCGTCAAGCGATTCCTACCTGCCAGTGAGGCCAAAACCAGGATCAGAGGAGCTGCCAGCAGCTGTGATCCAAAAGCGTACTTCTTCATGTTAGGACGAAAAGTAGGCTCTCAAGTTTAATAATGAAATGAAATATACTTCTTGAAGTGGTGAGGCAAAGGCAGGTGCTGCCTTTTCGACGTCGTTTTCTCTTCTGCGTGGTTTCTTCGTACAACTTCCGTGACTTCTTTCCACGGAGAGAGAAAAATAGAATCCGTGCAGTTTTCAGAAGACCACCACTCCTTACTTATCCGGAACCTGTAAGGTTGGTCGTCACGATCATTCCGAGATTGAGTGATCTCACCATCTACCTATTTCGAAATTTTGCCCAAAGGGTGACCACTCATGGAGGCGCAGTTATGAAAGTCTCTTATTCATCTCTTCAAACCAGCTGAGAAATGAATGAGAAGTTCTTTCTATCTATCAGAAATGTTTCGGATTTCATGGATCCACAGTAAAGTGAAGGTAAAATCATCACAGAAATATAAGACCGACATTCACTGTTTCTATACGAACTAATGGATGAAATCGCTAGAAAACTGAGCAGTAGAAAGAGAACATCACTTTTTTCCTTTTTTCCTTGTTCTTTAAGTTCACACTCACTAATGGCTGAGGACGTTTATGACTAACTAACAGTTACAACAACAACGGACACCACTTCACATCAAAACGGGACAAAATGTGAAGATGTTTGTATCTCTTTTTTTTTTTATTTCAGGTAAAAGATTTGGTCCCAATTCCAGCAAAGAATTCAACTTTTTGCTCCGATGATTCCACTTCGTGAAAAAAGGGCTACTTCATTCTTTCTCTAGAGCTGCCTGTGTGGAGTTGCGCAGGACGACGACCTGTCCCTTAACCTGAAAAAAAAGTAATAATAAAAATTACTGTAAAATTCCTGAAGATCAAGTAACAAAAACTTTGAAGCCAAACTTTCCTTAAGAAACTCATGAAATTCCAAACTGAAATACAAAAAAAAATATCGATGCACACTAGACAAATTGTACTTGGAATTAATTTAATTGCGAACTGATCACCGCAATTGAAGCATAAACTTCGAAAAAATGCAGAATGATAAGATTAAACATTTGTACGTGTCTTAGAGGAAAAAATACAGGCTAAGGACGAAAAATAATCCTTCATCGCTGAATGCCATCTTGATTCACTACCGACAATATATTATACTGAAAATAAAAGAAGGTTATCCTCTCTTGATTACCTCAGCCCAGGTGGACTTTTTCCGAAGGGTGAAACCGCCACTTCGTTCCCTCATTACTTCGCAACTGCCTACTCACATTAATTACTTCACAAGCGTAGGTGTGTGTGTGTGTGCGTGTGTAAGAGACAGAGTTTCTTTCAACGGGGGGCATTTGATGACTCCTACAGGGAACCCATAAACATGCTTCGCTTTCGGTGCTAAATAACCGCTGAATTTTAATATATATAACTCAGAAAACTTTGAATTTGCAAGAAATTGACTTCTTTAGAAGTATAAATACACAGGGTACACTGGTGCATCATCAGAAACATAAGTGGCCAAGGTTCTTGAAATGTTCGAAACACCATGCTCCTACGTCTCAAGGCTTCTTGTTCATTTAGCTGCTCACCTGCAAAGACGGAACTCTCTGGAAAACCAGGAGTGGTAAAGACTGAGGTCTTTTTGGTCAATGACACTCTGGTGATAAACATAAAAGGCAGTTCATGAATCTGGTATATACTAAAATAAAGCTTAGTAAATGTAGATTTTCAAAATTTACGAAGTTCGGTCCTAATGAAACAAGCAAGGAGGAGACATTCATTTCGTTTGCAATATCGGCCACCGTCCTCATACTTCAAGTAATGGTGGTAGGCAACCCATGCTTTTGCCGGTAGAAGGTTGAGACAAGCGCTTCAAAAATACAATATAAATCAGCGTTATATTATGGTACCACAAAATTTTTTTTTTAGCTAAGATGTCAAAGGCAATTACTCAACTCAGCTTCAGGACTCATGGTGACTTGACTTTGTGCAGAAAATGAAGTAAGGAGCCTTCAATTACTACAAAGATATTTGCGAAAAAGAACCGGTGTGTTTTATTATATATATATATATATATATATATATATATATATATATATATATATATATATATATATATATATATATATATATATATATATATATATATATTTGAAAATGACAACATTGCAAAGCTGTTACGGCAACCAATGTTTATATTAGCTAGCCATGTGTAATAGCTGGTAAAAGGGTCTCCAATAAGAACCCCCATATATGGTACGGTAATCCATGTTTTTGATAATATAAAAAATTAAATCTGTCTGCGTACATAGATATCTATAGAGATAAAAAAAGATGAACTTAAACCTCTTGGAATTAAGTGCAGTCATTAAATTAGCACAGGTGCCAGGAATAAGTTAGATAATACCTTGCCCTAATTCATAGAAATAGAGGCATTTTTTTCTTATTAAAGATTAACTAATATTTCCCAGTCCCAAGTAACTTTAGTGAAATATCTTTGAATGAAATTTGCCTTGTAATTAGAACACGTTAATAAAACTTTTATCGATAGGTGGTTGAAACAAAAGCCTTAAAAAACCACTATGTCTCAAGGAACACAATTATTTGAGACTAACATAAACCTAATTACCGAAAGGATCTGTAGAAAATAACTAATTTTATTTAGAACTGACAAAAATTCGCTGAGGAAATAAACATGAAAACTAAGGTGTTTCAAAAGATATTTGGGAAAACAACGAATTTGAAATGCACTGCATACTGAAATCAACATAATGAACTTGAACAATTTGATGCAATGTATTTCTCATGAGTCTCCTTTCTCTAAATGTTTATTGACACGTGAAATTTTCCAAAGAAAAAAATCGTATTGAATGTCAGCACCATCATAGGTAAAGACCAAAGAACACAGAGGTATGAAATGCTTTAAGGGGGCGCGCCGCGTGCCGATCGCCGAATTTCGAGGAATTATCGATTTTTAGTTTTTTACAGTTTTGAACTGGTATATGTCTAAATAAACATGTCCTGAAATATTATTGCTAAAAAATTTTTAAGTTGGTTTTTCAACATTTTTTGCTCACCGCATTTACCGGTATTGAGCGAAAAATTGTCGCAAACTTTCTACATGACTTTTTAGTTGGAAGTGAGAAATATACTTTACTTTCCTACAAAGTACACATGATCTACAATAAAAACTGGCCTTTTCTCTAAAAAAAAAAATATAATATCAGAGTAAATATTATCTGTGTGTCTCGATATCGCCCTGTGAGCGACACTGAGTGACAAATTGTCGTAGTACAATGTTTATATGACTTGCCAATTATGGATAGTAGAAGTGAGAAATTTACTTTAGTATCCTACCAAAACTACCCATTTTCTACGGTAAGAGCTTGTTCGTTCTCTAAAAAAATATCAAAAAAGTAAATATATATCTATGTATCTCGAAATTTTGAACTCGTTATCACAGGTGTACCATGCCAGCTTGTATACATATAATATTTTATGCTTCTTGACATATTTTTAATGCGTCTTTTCGGAAATATGAAATTATGTAAGTAGGTAACAGTTCCAAACAGAGCGTCGGGTTTTACCAGTAAAGTAAACAGTCTCGATGTGTTGTGTAGTTTTGGTTCAA
>NC_089758.1:1412299-1452299 GCF_040412425.1 Macrobrachium rosenbergii
AACTGTGCTGTCACCTCCCTCAGGTTGCCGACTCACTAGTCTGGCAAGGAGACTCTCTCTGTGACCTTATCTATCAGCATTCCAAGTTACTTTACCTGCTACATGGGAGTGAGATTCAACCCCTCACAGTCGATTGCAATCCCAAATCGTGACAAAATACAGGGAGACAGTCACTGCTCTGGAGCAGCTGAACCTCTTAGGATGCCAGAACTAGGCACCTGTCGAGATAATGCAAAAACGCATCAGCTGTAAGTGGGCCCAAGCTAACATCAAGGTGAACCCTCATGTGATCACCTGCAGGACTTTGGCCAGTCTTAAACACATGTCTTTAAACTGGTAAACATTCCATTCACAGACAAAGTAGAGGAGGTACTTACTTGAGGGCTGATGAATGGATACCTGTAAATATGCATCTATAAAATCCACCAAAGCATGAAGTCACCATCTCTGAAGGAATCCAACATTTAGCACAAACTCATTCAAAGGAGAGAAATTGAAGGCCAGTTTCCAAGACCCATCAGGGATTAACAACTGCAAAAGCCTACAGATAAGTTGTATACAACCTAAGCACATTTTTTTCCAGCATTGCTTTCACATCTGCTGAAAGGGACAGAGTTTGGAAAAGAAAATCCCAGAGGGTAGGCCAGACAAAGGATTGGCAATGAGAGAGGAGAGGGTATCAGTCCTTGAAGGGTGGTCTGTAATCATCCTGAAGAACAAAGACTGCCCAGGGTTATGCTTCCTGTTGCTGCCCCATTTGCACAATGGCCATCAAGGGTACGGCCCCTGACATGGCAGCTGGGAGGGGGAGAGCCAACTTCGTCATCCCTTCTCTCTTCTCCCCATTACCTCTCCTACTAGCTGGATCTGGAAGAGGTAGCAGAAAGGAGTGAGAAGACTCCTATCCTTTTCATGAGAGAGGATGACCCTTCTCAATAACAGATGCAGAAGGCATAAGTGGCCCTGAAAGCTTAAATGCAGTTCCTTTCAAAGCCCTGAATGACGTGAAGGAGACTGCACTGTGGTTAAGGAGCCTTTCACCACTGTTTCCTCTACTTCCCCTTTTGGAAAAAATAAAGAGGAGCCCAGATATTACTCAGCTGAAACTTTTTGTCAGAAGAACATAGACAGTCTATCCCATTTTCTCAGGACAAAGTTTCTTTCTTCTATCTTTTCTAATGTTCAGCTGCAATCCCTTATGGACAGAGTCAACAGACTATATACCCAAGAGGGCTCCAAAGGGAAATCAAACTGCAGAGAGAGACAAGTTATAGGAAAAGGTGATAAGTTGAAGGAAATAGAGAATACAAATGATACATGTGAAATTCATGGCACGTCAGCAGAGAGTAGGAATGAATTTGCTCCTAAATTAAATATTTGGGGATCTGAAGATTCCACAATTACACTAGGCTAACTATTCCACATTTTGGTTGTAGCCAAGATAAAACTGAGTAGTATTAAACCTGATGCTAGAAAATGACACTCTTTGCAGAAGATGTGTTGTTGTAGTACATTGTAACCTATAGGTTGGCACTTAGATGCCAGTGGAAAGTCAACCCCTTTTCCTCCAACACCAAAAGCATCTGGAACTTCCTCACTCATCCTCAGATGAGACTCCTATGATGGCAAAGTCAGCAAGTGTGTTCAACCAGAGGTTGAGCCACAATGCTGACTGGAAGGAGGCAGTGATGACTGACTCCATAGCTCCTGACTCCAAGACAGAGAAGAAGGTACTTTCTTGTTAGAGTCTCTTTAGTGGGAGGCCATTTGTCAGTCTGCAGACTGTGGAGTCCACATATAGAAGAAGTCTCAACATGATGCAAAGTGTAGTCCTCTGGTGCATCAAGAGTGAAGAAAGAAACTTGCTTAATCTGCTGGACAGCAGGGAACCTTCTGACACAGATATCAGACTATTTACCTAGATCAAACTGAAAACCGAGACCCTGGCAGTCCGAACAATGGTTTTGCCCCTGGAGTGCACTCTATCAACTAGATAAGGATCAGCAATAGAGGTGTGGCCACCTTCACCTTATCATTGTGCTCACGAGTGAGGTCATTGATTTCTCAAAAGTGTTATTCCAGCTCAGCCTGGTAGGGTTCTGAAGGTGAATGAACCTCCATTCCCAGAAGAACTACTAGGTGATGAGTTTGATCCTCCTGAAAGAGAAGATAACACAGCAGACTGCCCTGATGGTAGGCAGTCTGGGAGGATGGAGCCAAATGGATTCGGCAGTGTCAAAGGTAGAGTTCTGTCAACAATAGTCACTGGCAAATGCTTCTTGGCCTTCCTCCAGTCCTTGGCAAGTCCACTGCAAAGCAAACCATCCTGCACACTCCATTGCAGGACCTATACATGCAGAAATATAAAAAATAGTGGGGATCTACCAACACAGAGGACAGAAAGTGGCTCAGCGCCTTCACACTCCATTGTTAACCTTTCTTGTTCACATCCAAGTTGAACAGACAACATAACCACTATACATTGCAAAAAGAGAGGTAAACAATTTCACTTAGAAAGTCAATCAAAGTATACAGAAAGACATCTGACCTTGACCACAGTTGAAGAAAAAGTGCTGGCTTACAGCAGGTGAGTTGGGGGACTCATCCTAGTCACCTCCTACCTCCAATTAACCACGTTGTTACCAGTTTAACTGATGGTTGGTATTTCCATAGGAACAACGGTGCTTTTCTGGACTATTAGATCTTTCACTTATTTTGCTGCTTGGCCAGATTAGCCTAGTTAGGGATGAACACATCACCTTTGTTAGTTGTCAACAAACATCCATGCAAATTTTTTCTTTCAGATTCCAGGTACCTGCTACAAATGTTTTGTCTGGAACCACGGTCTTGCCATGATTCCATCGTGGAACAAATTTGTGCAGAGATTGGAATACTTTATGCAGGTGTGGTAATTGTTGAGCTATCTGACTTAACAGTCTAATGTGAAATAAGGGCATCCATCAGTTGACAATTTAGCTTTCTTCCTCCCCCAACTCTCATTTTTCCTGTTGCATTGTTCTTTTGAGGTCTGTTATCTCTGTCCTGATTGTGTCATAGGGACACCACCGTGTTACATAGGTACATAATTATAATCAGTACCTTGTAGGAAAATTGACCTCGGTAGGTACTTGATCTTAGCTAACAATCTGCTCCACTTGAATCTACTGTATCTCAACTTATTTTCCCACTCTGAATAAGTAATATTTTAACAGTGGAGAGGAATGCAAAGAATTAGATGTTAGTAATATTTGATTTCCTGCCATAACGACTCAAAGACTGATTGATTAATCTGTGAAATTTAGACTGTCAAGCCAAGCACTGGGGCACCTTTGGGCATTCAGCACTTAAGACAAGGAAAAGAGGGAGTTTGAGTGGTTGGACAGCAAGATGAAGAGATTGGAAAATAAAGATGGTGTACATGGATATAACGTTGGGATTGGGAGAAAACTCCACAGTTGCAATATGAAGTAATAGTTAGAGAGGTTGGACAGCATGAAAGAAGAAAGGAAGTGGAATAGAGTTAAAATCTAAGGCTAAAAAGTGGGATTTCTGAAAAATTAGAAAAGTAATTCTGTTCATTTCATGTTGGTGCTAATGTCTACAGCAGCATTTGCTATGATTTATTTTTATCACCAGCATTGCTGTCAAAATGTCCACCATTGTTACTGTTGTTATACCTAAAATAAATGGAACAGTCAGAAATAGCAAGATGCAGCCGAGCATTTCATGGAAGAAATTTTAGCTGATGGAATAACAAAGAAAAACCTTATAGACTTATACTTCCGCATTAGTCCACAAATAGCCTTTGTTCTACAAAAAAGAACTTCCGAGAAAACTGAAACATCAAAAATGGCTTCATTCATCAAGTATTAAGGATAAAACCTGCATGTAAAATCTACTTCAGATTCTGTTCTCTGGAACTGCATAATCTGAGTCACATTACTGCTCATATGGTATGTGTTCATGCGCTTGTTTATGATGGCATAGGATACTAGAACAGAAATAGCACGCGTATATGTTTACTGTACCCCACATTTATTATCCATGAGAAATATTTTTCGTACAAATGTTTTAACTATATATATATAGTTTATATATATATATATATATATATATATATATATATATATATATATATATATATATATATATATATATATATATATATATTTCCTTAAAAAAGAGATTCAGTGGAATTCGTTCATACATAACAGAAAGAACCCCAAAATCCTAAGTGCATTCATATTAAAACTATATTCTTCAGGTGAATTGTATTTGGAACAAATGAAGTAGAGAAGCATCAGTGAAATGCAACTGGAATCCCTGCAACGTGATTTATTCCGTGGGACAAAAGGCATCAGCCGTTTCTTTTCTCAGGGTAACTTTAAATGAAGCTCCAATGAAATGTTAAAAGGCGTCTTTGATAAACGTGTCCTTCTAATGGCAGGTAAACAGGACGAATAAGTATTGTTTTGAGGACAATAATAGAATTAAGAATTGTTCGTTTGAAACTCTGATCTAATCTGAAAAATCAACATTGACATTCTGTGCATGCAGCCCTATTTCATATTCAATCACTGCAAACGAAAAGATGAACGAATAAGGAAAATCTGATGAAAATAATCTACACTTTTTAAGGAGCTTTATGTTATTGTGAAAATCTATTCTTGCGAAGGAAAAACTGGACCAAGAGAGAGAGAGAGAGAGAGAGAGAGAGAGAGAGATAGATGAGGGGATGAGGTGGAGAAAGAATGGAAAATGTTAGGCTACGTTCACACTACAGAGAATCATGTCGTAGACACTGTCGCAAACGTATATGCATCATGCTTGAGACTTTTATATGACGAAGTTTGAGAAATCATGAGCCATTCTCCAGAACAATTCTGTTGACAAATATGCATGCAAAACTTCCTATCTGCGGCAGTTTCGGCTACCGTGCAATGGAGCCAAGTAATGAGTAATGAAGGCGTAGACCCTGAGTGCGCCAAAGCCTTCGCCAGACATTCTAGTTGGCAAGCTTTCCACAATGAAATCACGTTCCTGCAAAAATACTTTAACAGCAACTGCTTTCTCACCCACTTATTCTTTAAACACGTCTCCAAATTTTTAAATAATATTTTTGTTCCAAGTCATCCTACTCCTCACGTTCCTAAACTACCTTTCTATCCCAGTCTTCCTTTTATTCACGACACAATCTTTTATAAAGAACTCCGATCTCTAATATCCCGTCATCTCCCTGCCGTTAAAATCAAAATTATACCCACAAACCCACTGAATATCGGTAGCCTTTTCAGCTTCAAAGACCGTTTGGATCCTTTAATGACCTCTTGTGCTATTTATAAGTTTGCTTGTCCTCGATGTAATCGAGGAACCTATATTGGATCGACACATAGGTTACTTAAAGTCCGAATCGACAGTCATAGAGGTGTCAGCTATAGAACTGGCATTAAACTTTCAGATCCCGAATTTTCCAACATAAGGGATCATGCCGTTAAATGCAAATATTCTATTCAGTACAAAGACTTTAAGGTTTTGGGCAGAGCCTCTAATCACAGACTTTTAACAATCAATGAATCATTGTTTACTAAAAAAACTGGTCCCCTCACTGAACATCCATGCCACGTCTACACATCATCATCTCTCGTGAACTGTTTACGTTTTTGGTCAGTCCTTCCTCTGCCTCCGCACTCAACGGCTGGTCCTTATTCATATTGTTAACTTTGCTTGTTTTAATGTAATTTATATTGTGTATTTTAATATTTGTCACTTAATTTTATTGTAGTAATTAGGTATTATTACTTGTAGCTTGACAATGATGCCTGCTGGTTGGCTTCGAAACGTTGCAATTGAATAAATATGACTTTCTTGACCTGTTGGTGCGCTTCCCCTGCCTTCATTTTATATTCATATATATTTATGTGTATACACACGTGTATATATATATATATATATATATATATATATATATATATATATATATATATATATACAGTTATATATAAATACATATATATGTAAATGTATGTTATATATATATATATATATATAAATATATATATATATATATATATATATATATATATTATATTATATATATATAATATATATATATATATATATATATATATATATATATATATATATATAAATAATAATAATATATGCATATGCATTATAATATATATATATATTTGAATATATTTTATAATAATATATATATATATATTATAATATAATATATATATTTGAATATATTTATATATATATATATATATATATATATATATATATATATATATATATATTATATATATAGCTTACATACATATATAAATACTATATATGTAGATATACTCCAAACAGTGCAAGTTATTACTTTCACAGAGGACCTCAGTAGTACAGAAAGTTTAAAATAGAAGCTTCCTTATTTCCAAGTTTTCAGAGGCGCATCCGGCTCCATCTTCAATAAACCAAATATATTTGGCTCCTTGAGGATGGAGGCAGACGAGTCTCTGAAAGCTTGGAAATAATGAATCTCCCCTTTTAACCATTGCAATAATGAGGGCCTGTGAAAGTAATATATACATACATACATAATATATATATATATATATATATATATATATATATATATATATATATATATATATATATATATATATATATATATATATATATATATATATATATATATATATTATATTTATATATAATTATAAATATATGTGTATATATCTATATATTTTATACATACACATATATATATGAATACACATATATGTGTATATATATATATATATATATATATATATATATATATATATATATATATATATATATATATATATATATATATATATATATATATATATATGTGTATGTATGTGTATATATATATATATATATATATATATATATATATATATATATATATATATATATATATATATATATATATATATATATATATATATATATATATATATATATATATATATATATATATATATATATATATATATATATAGATCTTCAGGAGAACTAGTTAGTCTTCCTTGCTTTTGCCAATTCTGTGATTCACTCTATTTTGGTCTTACCACCTGCCGTTCCATTTATTCCCGTTCTTCTATCGTTCTTTTATTATTTTTCTCTTCATTCGTAAATTCTCCTAACCCTATTCTTGTTAACATTCACTGCTCAATCTCCTCGCCAACAAATAATTGCAAATTTTAGTTATTTTCAGTCCATACAATCACTTTTTCGTTTTTAACGATAACCACGGAAAGTTAAAGATTGAAGACAGCATCGACTTCGTCTGCTCAGTCGTGTCAATTTGCAGCCCGGCATAGACACCGTAAATAATCGCATTTTAGCAAAACATTACTTGAAAAATTCTGTTGTTTAATTCCTGGCTAGCCACGCAAAGTATGACTACCGCCAAGATCTACTGTACTCTTGTCGGGAGTTCTACACACGGCAAAGCCTTTCCTGCCTTTGTATTGCGGTGCTTCATTCTTGGGGTGGCATTGCCCATGCTTGCAAAATACCTGAAATGACCGCCTTGCGAATACTTTCTTCGTTTGTTAATCATAGACACACGTATATATATATATATATATATATATATATATATATATATATATATATATATATATATATATATATATATATATATGTTTGTGTGTGTGTGCGTTGTGTTTGTCTGTGTCTCTATATAACAAGCTATCTTGAAATTATCCAGTGCATCGCAGTTTAACGTGCACAGCAGCTATACTCTAGGCATACATACATACAGTATACCTAAGTTACGCGTGAGTGTTTGTCTACGCGTCTTCAGTGAAACCATGTCAAAAGGGTAGACATGTAGACACGATCCTCTGCCTGTTTGTTTTTGCTTTGCAGAGGCGTCAGGCACCAAATCTCTCTTGGACTGGGCGATCTTCAAGCAGTGTCTTGCCTGCACTGAACCTCTTGCGAGCAATACCGTTAATAAATAGTTGATGAAGTTTCCCCTCACAGCACGAGCTTCCTCGGAAACTCTGCGTACATATTCTGGAGATGTGACTGATGTACATTCAGATCACAGCGCGTAAAGGTGTACATATTGCATGAGTGCTTGAATTCAAATGGAGTCTGATCAATAACATTCCTTTGAACTGGGATGGCAACCATTATTCAGGGCAACACAGGCACACAAACAGTCGGGATGGACCTGTTTCCAATTGTTCTCTTTATTCCTGGGGCGCTTTTGTCATTCCAGGTGACTCTTGGGTATAATAGAGCTGACACTGGAAAATATTAGTTCAGGAGCATAAAGGCTTTAGCAGATGAGAGGTCCCATATCACCGTATTATATTCATGGGACTATTTAGTATGCAGATGGGGAATTTTCTTTCAGAATATGTGAAGGAAGTCACATAAGTAATAAGCGTATAGACGGGAAAATTAAATACTCTTTCACGCATGAAGATTATTCAACTAATACTGGATTTGCTCATCGTAAGAGTTAACTTACCCACTGATTTTCATCTGTGCTCTCTAAATGAAAATCATCTCAAGAATTTGCCACCAAAATTAGTTGAAGTCTCCTCCTCAGGATAAGTCCTTATATATTATATATATATATATATATATATATATATATATATATATATATATATATATATATATATATATATATATATATATATATATATATATATATATATAATGTATATATATGTGTGTGTGTATTTATACATATATAAATATATATATACATATGTGTGTGTATATATATATATATATATATATATATATATATATATATATATATATATATATATATATATATATATATATATTGCTACGAATGTCCCAGGATACTTACTTGATTCTGGGCAGCAACAGATGAATGCAGGGAGTTCCTTACATTATCAAGAAATCTACTGTATTTATTACACATCTGACTCAATATTAGGACAACTTTGTAGACAAACAAGGGAAAATCTGTGGCTTAGGGCTTTCTTCATGTGAGAGAAAATTACATAAACTCAAGGGTCCTCTTAACTAGTTATATTTACATAACAAACACAGAACGGAAGAATGACGAATTACTAGGCAGGTAATAATAAGGGCCTGCTAAATGAATGAATCCTATACAGAACGCCAATGATGTCTTCATAACAGGAAACATTGCAGTGGGGGTAGAAGGGGGACTGCACATGGATAGAGCCAAGTGGTTCCACAGTCGAGGCCTGTCTGCAATATATATGCAAGACGGTTACTTGCAAGAATAATAAGACGCTTAGAGGGGACAGAATTGCACAGATGGTGCCAAATACTTAGTTCACCACTAAATGCATAATTACGTTAATACTGAATGCTCCAACACAAATTACTGAAGTGATCTCACAATGGGAAATAATTGAAAAATCAGACAGAAATAACAGGAATTGTGACTGACTAAGAAACCTTATTCCAGCACATTACCTTCACCAAGCTGAGGGTGTTCTTGTTTGATAGGGTGCTGGCGAAGGAGGAGGGAATTAAAATGCCACCACAAGGGTATGCTGGTTCAAACCTCGGGGTCGAACACGTAGAAAGTTCGAGGGTCAGGCAAGGTTAAGGACGTCTGCCCTCGGTGGTGTTCTGAGCATTTCTCCTGATTTTGTTGCATCATCTATAAATAACCTTCGGGGATTACGCATTGCGTCCAACATAGGTGGCGCAAAGGTCAATCTTTGCCACGTTTTCTATATAGGCCACATGGCATCAGTTAACCCTCGTGGATGTTTTAGGATAGGGCTGGGCGCCAACTTTCTCTTTTTGCCCCCTCCCTTGCCCATTGTCTGGCGCTGCCGAGGAAGGCATCTTAGAAGGTCATCTGGAACAAGGCCTTAGGCAGTCATTTTGAACAGAGAGAGGGGTTAGGTTTAACCATTTTGGGAAATGAAGTAGAGAGTTTATGAAGGGGTGAGTGGAAACCCACAGTTCTAGTAATTAAACAGTTGAAATGAATTCTATTTCTCTCTCTGCTACGTTACAGATGTAAAAACGGGTGAGGTGGCTTGAAAAGCGGTTCCATCCATCGTAATATATATATATATATATATATATATATATATATATATATATATATATATATATATATATATATATATATATATATATATATATATATATGTATGTATATAGATACTGTATATGATGATGTATATGTACACACACACACACACATATATATATATATATATATATATACATATATATATATATATATATATATATATATATATATATATATATATATGTGTGTGTGTGTTGCACGAAGGTCACTACCACATTAGTACTTGACCTGCAGAATGAGCACCTACAAGGAAAACCAGACGGCGGCGGGTCGAGCCCTCTACTCGCGCACTACTCTGTTCACATCCATCTTGCACGGGCTCTTTCTAGCCCTTCCTCGATGTTAAGGTTCATCCTGCCAGTACCTCTTTCACCCCTTCTATCATGCACTTTCTGTGACTACCTCAGTCACTCCTATCATTTCTGAATTATGAATTTCTTTCTAAGAGACCAAATCATTTCAAAAGACTTATCTAAAGCTTTCACTGACGCTAATCTCTTCATCACTTCTTGGTCTCTCCACATTTCTCACCTTTTCACTTCTTGTGACGTCCCATGTACCACATAAATAATTCATCTCAACAGCTTCAACCAGATTTCTTTAATTCCCACTCAACAACCAAACGCAAACACAAGGCCGCTGACTTGAGCCAAACGGACAATTCAGTGAACGGAACTTCGACACATACTTTATGCTGAACGAACATCTCGCCAAATCAATCTGTTATGACAAGGGCAAGTTCCTGAACTCGGAGAAGTTTATTTTCTATAAGTTTCCACCATAAGAATGGAAAATCCTTCACTGGACATAATGGTAAAGACGAAAATGAACAAAAAGAAAGGTTGAATACAAAAATTTCCGAAAAAGGGGAATCATTTAATAATTTATCTCCACCCTAGATTATCCCTTGATCCTTTGTCCCTGTCTTTTTTGTTTAAAGAACATGCTGCCCAGGTTAACAAACTGTAACCCCACCCTCCTCCTGTTTTTGTATATAAAGCTCTGTCAGCTTCTTTTGTATTCGGTGTGAACTTGAAAATGTAGAATAAACTGAATGTGTGTGTGTATATATATGTGCGTGTGTGTTTGTGTAGATGTAGAGAGAGAGAGACTATAGGTAGACACGTGAAATACGCTGGTCCCCCCCAAAAATTTGCATAAACTTCAACGGATCGCGGAATAAAAAAACTTATTGATAAAAGGAGGAACTCAGACTTGGCCCGTACATGTGGTACAGGTGCAGTTCCTGAATTTAGCAGTACCAATATTATGACAAGAAATGGCTGGCAATGAAGAGATGTAAGTTAGGAATCAAAAGACGTACAACGAATACTTATTTGCACCGAGCCAGCTCTGTTGGCGTCCTTCTCTCTCCTTTGGCGTCTTGACCATTAAAATCCTCCAAGATGGAGCAACTGCGGAGCTTTTTCCAGCCACGATTATTTTTAGCGGTGCGCAGATACAGCGCAAATGAGTGCCCAAAATCCAGTGGTATCTGCTGCGGCGCTTTAGGAGGTTCGTCTTGAATGCAGATTCATTCACAACCGACTACGTTTACGGGAAACGCAGGGCAAGGTGCTGCGGGACAGTTTTCTGAATCCCTTCTCAAGCGCCAAAAAGATTCGGGTAGGCTTTCGCAAAACACTATTCCCTCCTCTCTGTTGTAAGAGTTACTTTCTGTGAATGTCTGACGCAGCCTTTTCGGTAGATTCTTATTTCCCTGCCTTACTTCTCCGGCACCAGTGGGCTTATGAAATGTTTACCGTTCAGAATTCTCTCTCTCTCTCTCTCTCTCTCTCTCTCTCTCTCTCTCTCTCTCTCTCTCTCTCTCTCTCTCTCTCTGTAGGACAACAAAGATATTTCAGATGAGATGAAAGAAAATGCAGAATGAATCAAGAAGTGGAAAAAGCAGCGAACGTATTGAGAATAATATATATATATATATATATATATATATATGTGTGTGTGTGTGTGTATGTATGTATATATATATACATACATTATACATATATTGTGTGTCTATGTGTATGTATATATATGTATATATATATATACTGTATGTGAGCCGCTTCGACAGATCTTTCCGTGATGTTGACAAGTTGTGGGAAAGTTGGAATTTAAGAAATCAAAAATCAAAAGAATTACCTGAGAGAGAGAGAGAGAGAGAGAGAGAGAGAGAGAGAGAGAGAGAGAGAGAGAGAGAGAGAGAGAGAGAGAGATTTTATCCAATGTAAGCGCAGCCAAACTAAATCAATATTTCTTATCGAAATTATGTTATGCCTGTTATTTTTATACAAGCAATATAAAAAATGAGAAAGCCGTTTTACGAACGTGAATAGGGGAAGAAGAAAAACAAAATCCTTACTAATTCATCATCGGTTATCAAACACTATGGAGTGTCGTTTCAGTAAAGGAAAGAAACAGGAGCTTAAAGATTTGGCACCGAGCCAGTTTTGAGATTTGGCAACAAACACAATGAAGGGTTAGGGTTCAATTCTTCTGCAGAAAAGCTCTCGTTGGTTTTCCAGTTCGCTACGAATGAGAACCTTAATGTGAGTGAGCTTGCACAAATGTTCTATTCCCTATTCATTACAAATACATAGGAGATTTAGGGAGGCATTAATTTTCAAGTGGTTGAAATCCTTGTAAAAAGGGCGCCATGACATTCGAGTGAAAAAATGTTTATAGAGTGAGTAGGTGTGTGCAACTTCATAGCAATAATTTTACAAAAGGTCACATCTGACTGATTGATTTAGTGGGCGTCGCAATTTAGAAGATTAAATTGGAAACCAGCCTTATATAGAAGACCTTGTCTCGTGTCAGAAGGACACCAGGTACATTTCACAGAAGTATTGAATACTCATCATTTTGAAAAGGAAGAGCATATTTTGTAAAAGTAGGGTTTAAAACAGTCCATCTCAACCAAGATTCCAGTAACAGTAAACACCTTTAATCTGCCACTAGAATTGATTACAAATAAATTTTATCTATACAGATTATCTGAAGTAGTTTTAAAGAGTCACATATTCAAGACAAAAAGGAAATCTAGAACGAATAACGAGATAGCACTGAGAGAAGTAAGGAAAGATGTACTGAAAAGGATAAAAGAAAAAATACCATGCAAGTCCAGTCCACCGCGAGCTGGGTCTTGAATCAGAAAGCAACACATGATTATAAATGTGAAGTACTTATGACGGCGAGCGACGCACAGGCATCGTCATAACAGCAATGACTCGAACCAAGGCATCAATAGGTACGTGATGCCTTCCTAACAAATAAAATCCATCCTTTGCTCTAAGCTAACTACCAGTAAACTTTACATTTTCCAGTTGCAAAGCTGTTCTGTCCAGCGCTGAATCTCTCCAGCCAATTTCTGCTTTGACGTTTTGCTGTTTCTGTAAAATGGCCTCTTAGGGGAACCTTATTGATAGTACAGTATCTATGTATGCAGAGTTTGACCAAACTTACAAGCGCAGCCATCAGAATACCTCAACAGAATGTGGGCGCCGATGCGCTGCCAAGCAAGCACCACACTCATAGAGGCGCAAGCACTACGGAAGACAGAGAATTGGCGCTTTTGGAACACGGCCAGACAGGATAGCCTATCGTCCGACAAAGAATCTGGTTATTTTAATGAGATATGATTTCAGTATATCTAATAAAGAATTTAGTCATATTTATTCTTATACTAAGTACATATTTTGAATATAAAAGTCTAATATATTCTTATTTTTTGTTGGTTCTATCTAATATCATTCTTCACTTTTTACGTTCATATTTTAACACTGAATTTTACTAGTATGTCATCATTCACCTATTCATTATCAATCATATCATTAATTTATACATTTCACCTTCTTTACGGCGCCGAATAATCCGTATGGGTTCCGGCGCTTGGTCTTCAAAACCTAAATTTCATAATCAATCAATCTGTAGCCTTATTCATATTTATCATTGCTGGCGAAAGGGAAACCGCCACTTTGAGCATTTTATTTACACGATGAAGATCGGGGTTACTGCTCACATCTGGTAAGAATACAGTAACGATACACCACCAAAAGTTCAGGGAAACATGTCATTAGTGTCATTTCTCTCGATACACACAAAACCTTGTGAGTAATGCCTAGACTTCTGGCATCGCTCAGTGTTTTTATTGGCTACAAAAAAGAAATCTTGGCTTCAAGTGTAATACAGGCACTGTCAAACATCTGCAGCGAATTATGGAGTGGTTGCAAGGTTCAGGATTCGGTCATCAGTAATGTCCACGTTTTCCAGTAGATCATTTCGCATATTCGAGAGAAAATAACTGCGGCAAGAGTTGCATCATCTGCATACTGAACTATCTTTATATTAAGCTAACATATCACCAATAAATACTAAACTAACTAGGGTACCAAAGCAATCCCCTGGGGAAAACCACACAAGAAATACCTAGGTTTATCCAAATAAAGTCCGTTGCCGGTCACTTGAAAAAATCGTCAACACCAGGGTAACAATTCTGAAAGGCCTTGTAATTTTCCAGGTAAAAGGCATCGCTAAAGTCAATCAGATCAAGCTTGGTCTCATATCCATTACCAACAAGGCTCTCTTGGAAGTAGCTAGGTAGATCACAAGTACCTAATTGTTGCTTGTGACTATACTAGTTGGCAGTGAGCAAGCATTTGAGCTATGAGATCAACTTGCCAGACATGAATGATTGGTCAGAAATTTAAAAGTTTATCCTTTAGTTTTGATTTTTCTGCGTTCCATATTGTTAAAAAAACTGCTTTGCAACCTTAAGTGATTTAAGTAATATAAAGAGACAAACACAGCAAAAATCATTCTAGAAACCAATTGTAATGAGTTATGTAATATCTAAACTCCATTTGTTTTTTACTGTGCAACAATATCCACTGATTGAAAAATAACAACGATATTAGGACCAAATTAATTGTCAAGAGTACATTATTGGAATATGGAACAGAGAGAGAGAGTAGGATGAAGCTTACGTATTATGCAAAATGGAATGCTTGTGTCACCGTATCTGACAAAAACGGAGACGAATAAAAATTTTATCACGGACGAGAATTTTACTGTTAGAACAAAATAAAAGTGAAAAACATAATACTAAAAGAATCGGGCCATCGGAAATAAATCTAACTTCCACCGATTGGGTTTTAGTGATTAAATAATAATCGTTTTTTGACTGAATTAATCTGCGCTCACATTATCAACACATCTTTTCAACAAATCAACATCCGTGGAAATACATCAAGGCCTGGATCTCTTTAGCATAAAATTCTGTGCAAACGAGGTCTACAACCCGTTCTGGGCTGAATTGTGGATTTCTGTCAAAGCCCCACTGTCACAGAATGCCAACAGTAATGAATGACGAGGCCGCTGTTTGTGTTGCTAAAACCCGGATTCTTCCGTTCCGAGAAATGTGGCGGTTGTTCCAACCGTGGTCTGAGGGAATCGTGTTTGGACAAGTGGCAAAAAATTGAAAAAACCCCCACACTCACCACTGATTCGCGGCTAAAACCAGGAACCAAACAAATGCATGCGTTCACAATTGCACAATACTCTTACTTAGCGATAATGTTGATGCTTGTGCTATTGGGGGTGGGGGTCGGCGAGATGCAAACACCTGTTAAGAACGGCGTTCCTGTTATTCCTACTCTTCACTTGGTATCTCACAGAGCTTCACGCTTTTCGTGAACGCACCTGGGCTTCGAAAGATGTCTTTACAAGAAGACGGAGTCTTCGGACAGATAAAGACAGGAGAACTGGAGGTTTTCCTACACTTCCTCCTACTACCACAAGCACCCGTACCTCACGACCCAGCAATCTTCACTACTTTCAACAATCTGATGTGATCAATACTCGGGTTCCCCCAGCTGCCTCCCTCACTTTCCAACCCACTCTCTCTCTCTCTCTCTCTCTCTCTCTCTCTCTCTCTCTCTCTCTCTCTCTCTCTCTCTCTCTCTCTCTCTACACACACACACACCACCGCCTTCAGCCCTCTGTCACAAAACGATCTCACCTTACCCTTCTCCGTACCCTTACCTCGGCTTTGCTCTTTCGTAGCTGCACTTCAAGACTACGGGCTCTTCGCAAAGGTGCGCGCTTTCGAAGCTGTACATTTTCCCATTTCCCACTCATCTTGTGTTTGACGCGCGGTGGCCGTAAGCAATGCAGACACATCAATAATTACTACCAAATATGACTTGATGTTTCCCTTTACATTATCCACTATTCTTCTTCACCAAAAATTTGTTCTAAGTATACCAAAATTTTAGGCCTACTGTTCCTTTGCCAGAAATGCAAGGTAATGCTTTGTGCACTAGTAAACTAGATACAGCAGTCTGAAGAATTATCATTGGCTCTGAACATTCGCCTTAAACTATTTAGGGAGAAACAAAAAAAAGTGCTTAACTGATATGAGTTAAAAAAAACTCATTGCTTTCACAAGTCTAAAATCCGAAAACTCATCCTTTGTTTATTTAAGGCCAGTTAACAGGATCCGGACATTGTCGCATAAAATCTCCTTTGAATACGAACGTCATTCTGGTATCGTCTTCAAACAACCTAAAGCCCGTGTTCCTTTAGGTTGTTGATAACTTTATCCGCAAGGTCTCCTGTGATACTGAAATAATTGCAATTTTGCATTCAGATTCGTGATTCGCGACCCTGTGGAAGTTCTAATTTCCTTTATTTTCATTCTATACCTAAATCTAAAAACCTTAAATTACATAAATAGAACGAATCTTCTCGTTATATTCATAGATATGAAAATACGTCACTGAAAATTTGAGTGTTGTTTCCATACCCGAACCTGTGTAAAATTACCTGCAATTTGTTGGGAACCATATTTTTCAATTTCTTTTACTTTCATTCCATGACTAAATCCTCCTGCTTACACAGCATAAGAAATGTTAATCCCCCCCTTGATACCCCCTTGAAGTTGGAGCAAGAAAAAGAATAAACTCAATTGAATGAAAAAAAAGAGACGAACATAAAGCAAAGATTGAGGAGAATAATTGCATATGTAGAAAATAAAGAGAATACATTACACTACACTAAAAAACTGATAAAAATAGCTTGAACAGGGAAGTAAACTCATATTAGAGTAGATATGTGATATGCATGTGCATTGTCCATATATGTGCTCTGTCCTACTAACAAATGAAGCTAATGAACTAAATATGAGGTAACAAAATACTCTTAGTATGTTGCCACGTTTACATCAATGAATTGAGATATTTTTTCTTGCCTACCAACAATTGTACTGTAATGCAAGTCCTTCACGTGTTTTAAAACAATTGATGCATCTCATGAAAGTAGAGCCATTTGGGTATTCAGATGTTTAATTTGTTACTTGCCCCCGTGGGTTCAGGTTGAAACATAATCTCGAGTTCTTCTTTGACGATTTAATTAAGGTGTCAGCTGAATTCTATATGGGCTTTAGTGAAAGTGCAAGTTGCAGTTTGCCGTTTAGAGATAATTAGCAAAATATGGCATTTCTAAAATGATAGTATGGTTTGAATCCTTGTTTTTTTTTCACCTTTTTGTCGGTTCTGTATGTATCGTTCCTCTTGGAAACCAAGGACCTTGTTGGAAACATCCACTGTTCATCCCTTTTCAGCGAAACTTCTTGATTTAAACTTTTAACTAGCCCTATATGGCTCTGTGCTAACACTAGGGAATTCAAAACAGTGCAAAATAGTTACTTAGTCCAAAAATCTTAATTTCATCTGTTTCCTTCCGGGTTCACATTGCAAGATCCACAGGGATTTTCTCACTTATCTTATTTGACTTGGAATATATTTAGTCCGAAAGCCAAGTGCTGGGACCTGTGACGTAATTCGGCGCTGAAAAATGTTGATACAATTGTCAGGAGTGGGTGGAAAGTAAGATGGAAGAATGAGAATATGAACAGAATTTTGGTAAAAGAAATGAAAGCGGTTGCAGCTAGGGGCAGAGGGAACGCTGCAAAGAACCTTTAGTAATGCCTACAGTGTACCCCATGAGGAGCATTGACAGCATTACCCCCTTTTGGGTTTTTATCAAATTGGTTTTAGTTTATTTTACCTCCAGAATTTTGCAGAAGTTTTTTGGAGAAAACATTTTGATTGATTACTCCTCAGCTCTGAACATTCACTTTTCAAGTTTTTTCCAGCTGTTCATGAGGAGATTACATAATCCAAATAACTAACTTTGTTTCATCAAAAACTAGTGCCTATTCCTACATGATCAAATCGTAGCCAATACCGCCACACTCCGTACAGGTATTTGCTCTCTGGAAACTGGTTATCACTGGTTATGCAGTTAGGTGATTATTTCCTTCCCTCTCCTTCCAAGTTTTGAGTTTGGCTCCCTTCATCTGTTTCCCTCGTTTTTTTTCTTCATGATAGAACAGCATGTTGTTTCTTAAGGATTAGGGTCTGCTCATTAGCCCTCCCCTTCCCCATGCCCCTCTCTTTTCTTTTATTTCCATCCCGGGATTTAATAAGGGCATTCAACTGACCATCCGAGTAGGTATTATGTCAATATATTTTTCATCTGACATCTTTACAAAACATGGCTTCATTAGTGTTTTGTAGAGGTCCAAGTAGCTTCTTTTGTGATGGCAATATCAACTGCCATGGCTGTTGGCAGTTAGTAAAGCCCAGCAACCCGGAGTACACAAAAACCCCGACTTTGGTCCTCTATAACCCTGGAAATATTTAACCGACTGGGATGAAACTGTGGCTTTAGAAGTTTCCCACTAAGGTCCCTAATTGTGCCAAATTTCATCAAAATCCGTTAAGCCATTCCGGAGATCCAGATATCGGGGTGTAATGGGAGGAAAACCTCACAGTTGCACTATGCAACAGTTGTTAAGAGGGTGAAAGTCAGATGGAAGAAAAAGAATATGAACGGAGGTACAGTGAAAGGAATGAAAGAGGTTGCAGCTAGGGCCCGAAAGGATGCTGCAAAGACCCTTAAATAGTGCCTACAGTGCACCACGTGATGTGCACTGATGGCACTCCGCCCCCCTACGGGGATGCTCTGAGGTATATGGAAACTCGGAAATCTACCTTTTAAGTGTGCACAAGTTTGTACCGCATGCATAATCTAGGTAGGGGTGCTTCTGCTGCTGGAGGAAATTTTATATTACATTTGTGGACTCAGACAGTCTATTGGCTCTAATTGGGACAGAAGTTTGGGAAAGATTTAAAAGCTCCAGTACATAAGTAACCTCAGTCGCCTCAATGTGATCTGACTCCAGACTTTTCAAGGTTATATCCAAGGCTGAACTGTATACCTGAGTTGCATTGTATGGCAATGTCAATGTTGGTACGTCAGCTTCCCAGATTTGTGAGAGAGAGTTTTTTCTTATGAAATTTAATGGATTTCAGCACTTGGCTTTTATAGAGGCTATATGGCTTTCCAATTTCAATACATGTTAAAGCTTAGCCTAAGGCTAGTAACTTCTAATTTTCCTTTGAAGTTTTGGTTAATTTCCTCATCTTCCATTTGTGATACTGTAGTACATCATTTTGGTTTGGTTTTTTGGGGGGCTAGTATGTTCTTCATCTAATCTTTAATATTTTCTATTTCCTTTTTTGTTCTGCATTATATTATATGACTGTTTTGATTTTGAGAACTTTTTTGGGTCATGGTTTTGTATGTAAGCTTTTCTGCTGGATAACTGGGCCGTCTTACTTTAGTTCCAGTTCACCTTCCTTTAAGGATATTCCAGGTCTATCTTGAAGCATTTTAGCTATTTGTTATGATGTGCACATTACTCAGATCTTGCATGGTGATTCTGGCCACAGCTTCTGCAAGTTGGTTCAGGTCAGTTCCACTTTGTTGTGTGATAATTTGATCCACAGGATGCATATCCGGGGTTACTGTAGAATTTTGTGTGTGTCCATATTTACTGCAACTTTTACATTGTCAGAATTTAGGTAAATGTGGTCTTACTTCTCTATTATGACCTAAAGTTTTAGTTTTCAACTAAAGTTCTTGTCCATCAAAATTTAATTTTGGTGCTTTTAAGAATTGTTCAATTTTCCTGCTTGGAATATTGTACTTGCACGACCTTGCACATTACTGTATTGTTTTTTTTTAAGAGTAATATTTTTTAAATGGTCCACCTTAATACTGGAATATATGATTGTCCCTTGTACACTATTCATTGCAACATGTTTCATTGCTTTTGTATTACAAGAATGATTTTTAGCAGTTGCTTCAATTACCCAAGTGTTGTTTTGCATTGTCTTAAAGTCATTTCATCAACTGTTGAATGTCCATTTATCCTGCTGGTTTCATGTCTTTGTGATGTGACGATATTTGGTTTTCACTTTCTAGTATTAGCAACCCTGACATTTTCTCTATTCAAAATATCAAAATAGGTTAGGACTGGATCTCACCCATTTATGTTTTTCTCTTTGCTTTTACCACTTCAATAAGTTTTAAGGCTATTCCATTTTATTTTGTATTTGACTGGAAGAATCAAAAAGGAGAATAGTGGGTGCTCCAGATGTCAAAGGTTGTGCAATCATATTCATGACATAGTAAAATTAACTTTCATTCAGGACTCATTCCATCCATCAAGGGGTGCCTTACAAAGGGAGGAGTAATACTACCACCTCTGAAAAGTTAAGTCGTGGGAGGCCCAACTAAATATACTGTACACTTTACCCTCGGTGCCTTGAGGGTAGTCCAGTTTATCCAGACTGGACTAAGCACTGAGGAAAAGGGTTGATCTATCTTCCATCAAGAGTTCAAGAGCAAAATTTTCTGTAATACAAATCATTTTAGGGTTGCCTTCAGAGTCTGTTTTGATAAGCAGAGGGGAAAAATATGACTGTTACTTAGAGAAAAGGGGCCTGATCACAATTTGTTAGATCAGACACTGGGGTATAAGGCTTCTGGGAGAAATTGTCTCTCATATGACATCCAGTGAGGGCAACAGGTCTGGGACCAGAAAGAGGGTGGGGAGGCATGACTCCACACAGTTGCATTGTTGATCTGCAGAATGTGCATTTTGGATTCTTGTCAGATAATTTTATTATAGTCATGTATGTTGCAGGTTTTTGTATTGTAAGGGTTGTGGTACTTATCATCTGATTTCCCTACTTTGTCCAAGAATTTGTATTGTTTGGGGTAAGTTTTGCCCACTAAATTTATTTTTGTTACTTTCAGTGATGCATCTAACATCTAACTCTCAGACTGATATTTGGTTGTAGTGTTGATAAGCCACTTTACTTTAATTTGTCTAAAGGACTTGCTATTTTGGTGTCTTTTCAATTTTCACTCCCAAACAGAATCAAAATGGGTCAAGGTTGGAAGTGCCTTAAACTTTTCTCTGTTTCAAAGTTATGTTACTATGTTATGGGGACTTGAGTACTGTATAGAGTTGATATTTTTGATCTGGTTATAAATATTTTAATTAATATTACTATTCATGGGATGTAGGTTAGTTGATTCATCTAGGACAACCTCCTTCCTACAAAGGGAGCCAAAAATTAATGTCTGCAGTTCTGTCACAAATGGTAACTAACCTGGGAAAAATTTCCCAGATTTACACTAACCCCCAATATCATAAATGTCCTCAATCCATCAGGATCAGACCCAGAACTAATGGCGAGTTTTATCACATATCTTTTCCCCGGCTCAACCACATAAGCTACTATAATTCTATGAGTAAGAAGGCATGCTATCCCTCCACCCCCTACTTCACAATCTAACAAAAATCCATGTTCAACTATGCAATTATGTTGTCAACAAAAGATCCACCCTGACAGTAGCAGAGATGGAGCTGGGGAAAAATGAGAGGTAGCCCAGCTAACTTACTTTACAGCAGCTACTTAGGACTAAAGTAGTTGATCTCTAAAGATCGCCATTCAATAACAAGGGTGCTAGAAGTCCAAGTTAAGTATATCTTAGTTTAACCAGACCACTGAGCTGATTAACAGCTCTCCTAGGGCTGGCCTGAAGGATGAGATTTATTTTACGTGGCTAAGAACCAATTGGTTACCTAGCAACGGGACCTACAGCTTATTGTAGAATCAGAACCACATTATAGCGAGAAATGAATTTCTATCACCAGAAACAAATTCCTCTTGTTCTTCACTGGCCGGTCAGAGATTCGAACTCGCGACCAACATAGTGGTAGCTGAGAACGGAACCCGCTCACCCAGCGAGGAACGCTATCCAGGGGTGGAATGGGGGCATGCATTACCTTCTTGCAAAATTTCATGAAAACCTGATGAAAAATCAAGTGTGTTTAAAAATTAAAGCATTGACGAAATTCTAGTCAGGTAGGAAGATATAAGGAAATGAATGAAAAGCATTGAATCTTGGAGCCAAAAGGTCACGGGCAAAAAACCTTTGGTACACCTACAGTGTGCTGAATAAGGTGAGCAAGAAGGGAACAACAGCCCACCTCTCTTCACATAACCAGCTTATTGTCTTCTTACCATTACTAAGAGGAAGACAATGAAGCAAAATACATCTTACAACTTTTAACTTAATTCAACGAATTCCAATTCAAGGATAATGATACAAAAGAAGCACAAATGTTGACTATATTGATATAATAATTAAGAAACTACAAAACCTATATACACTAACTGCCTACTATCTTACATCAGTTAATTACATTATGAAATGCACTTGATTCAAAACATTTCATGATTGTTATAAAAGATTTGAGATCTACCTCAAAGAGACTGCGAATCATGGATGAGACAATGAATTATAAACTACTAATGGGAAGGCAGGAAATATGTTTTGGGGAGCAAATTATATATAAAAATAAATAGAAAAACATGATGCCTTTACATCATGCATGCAAAAGGGAAGATAAGAATAATAGAAATACAAAATAGATGCCATGTGACTGATAGATGTTATGTTCCATCATTCTGTTGAAGTGCAAGCAATTTATCTCAAAACTGACTAACATATGCCGAGTTACTCGCAAAAACAACAGTAAAGAAGAGAACATAACATTTTATATGAATATATGCACGTGTGTGTCATTTACCTTCTTAAAGTGTTTTCTCTACGTGATATATCTGTAATTCTTTGCTAATATTATGTACAAAACAACTATAAATATCTATCTAAATTGTTGTGAGCACCTTTAACATACAAAATTTAAATAAAATTTCAACACGCAGGTTCACCCCTTAAACGACCTTCCTCCAATACATACTGATGAACCCATTCCCGTGAAAGTACATGTCAAGTCGTCAATTACAAACAAACCCATGAAATTCATCTGCTCTGTTATGAATATTTTAATGAAATAAAAGTTTTGGTTAAATATTTGACCAATCCTCAATATTAAGGAAAGAGGGAATGAACTATATATTAAATGTAACCAAAGGCAGATCTGACTGCATTATATTCAAATTGCATTCACATTTATCAAAATAAATCATTATATATAATTCTAATGAAATAATAATGCAAATTCATTATGTTCTTGGCAAAATTTAGTAACTTTCCATACTAATTATATCTCAATAAAAAGAATCATCATTAATAATAGCAGCATACTGTAAAATGCAATACTGATCCTGGGGTATATATATATATATATCAAGACATTCTGACACTTGCAAATCTTACAAAAGAGTACAAAAACAAAAAAGTACAAAATCTTAAAACCTACTTCACCTAGAGAGGATACAATTCAGATCCCTTCTGACTTTCAAAAAAAAGTGTAAAACAATGACTTAAACATTCCTTGTACTCTTAAAGCTATGATTTGTAGATGAAATCTGGAATGATCAAGTACCTATAAACATCATACCATACTGACTTTAAATGGACAATTGTTCATAAATATACCTACAATCTTATGATATAACTTTGGGGCAATTTTACAATGAGCTCCCCTACCTACTCAAAAAAAAAAAAACACATTTTCAAAAATTCTTCCCAACATTCTTGACTTCTTGTCATGAGAGCTCAAAATAAAAAATTCAACTTAATACTAACCCCTTCACAAGATTATTTATAAAGGTAAACTGACTGCCATGCAATTTGATTCTTAATGCAAGAGGTATGGGCAGTGAGCGTTAAGACGGACTAAGACAGGAGCCATATAAAACACTAAGTATAAGATAAGACTTCAGCACTTTATAATAATATGGAGAGATTCATGGTCGGCATTTATTTAGGAAAGATAGAATCATGGGAATAGTACAAGAAACAAAGGAATTATATCAAAAGCACCTCAGCACCTGACTTCAAATGTAGCTTATGAGTATGTAAAAAAGATAACACATGTACTTCTCAACATCCAATGAAGGGAATTTAAAAAATCAGTTGAATTGCATCTGCATTCTATACATGAATGGTTTTGCAGTAAATCATTAGTGCTAACTTGAACCACATAGCAGCTAAACAAATGCTTCCAAATACTGTAGTGCACTGCAATGAAAAGTGTTCCAAAAACTGCCCAGGCATCAGGAAAGAGGTGCATCTTTGCTATATAATATAAAAAAAAAAAAAAAAAACTGGTCTAGAGTATGACGAGGAGAGACAGTTTGGTAACCAGTAAAGGCAAAGAAAGATGGGTAAACAGTAAAGGCAAAGAAAGAGGTAGAAAAAAGGTCCCAAACATTACTTATTTAAAAAATATTACCCAGCACACAGCTAAATGAACTCAATGAAATGAAGGCTATGAAAGTAACCAGAAAGATGAAGTAAGTTGCAATTATCTAGGAGAGAATACTTCAGATTTTAATGGAAAATTAATTGAAGAAAAATTCCAGAATATCAAGATGAAAAACTGATTCAAGGAAATGGAAAATAAACCACGCAAGCAAAAAAAAAAAAATCTCCTCTTAATATGCTTACATTTTTAACAAAAGGAATGCCTAAAAAGAGGACCCTTATTTTTCCTACCTGAAACCAAAGCAGCTAAGTAAGATAAATAATAGTCGTCAAAAGAAGGTACGGGCGATCACTTGCAGTAAGCATATGGACCACAAATAAATACAGAAAGGGAAGAGTTCCAAATGCACTCCCGACAACACTCTTTCCCCCAAATATAAAGCACATGATATAATTATAAAAGCTTGCACTATCCACTTTTAACCACAGTAATAATAGTCAATATATAACTAAACAAATGGCTTACTATCCTGGTCCATAAAGATAAAATTTGTAAGTTTAGACACATTCGGAAGGCAATTAAAAACCCCTATCAGAAAACTATTCCTGAGTTCACTGATGATTTCTCATTTTCAAATTCTTTTAGGGAAAATACAGCAATGAATCCACTCTGAAAACAACTTTCACATCCAAACCATCATAATGAACACAATGATATGAAATCACTGTACAGCATAATGGTAAGCAAAACAATAAACATATTCTAAAGAAAGCCTTACATTAAAGAAGGCTATTTTAGAAGCTCAAAAACATTTACATTTAAAAAAATAAACATGCGATATACCTGCATAATCACAGTGTGGAGGAGTGACACTTTATTTGGTACTTATTGGAAAGCACAAAAATACAGTTAACGACTGAAAAAAATTATTGCCAGTGTTACACAATAGAAAACATAAAATGTATACATGAACAATCAGAAACCTTGAGAAACCTTAAATGAAAGCAAAGAAAGCAACCACATATATTTGTGAAAAACTTTTAACTAATATCCATCAATCAAAATTATTTCTGTTTGTTATCCTGTAATGTGGACAATAGACAAAACAACAACGTGAATTCTGACTCCCCGTTTCATTAGGTAATTTTCCAGAATGGCAACCTAAAAATTTTTGCACAATTTTCAGAAAACTATTTTCTTATACCTCTCTCCACAGATTTCAGATGAAAAGCAGAAATGTATTAATGATTTAAATGATATGTAAGGGCAAAATTTTTCATCGCTAACAATTGCTACTATGTGATTACCTGTAATAACCAGGAAAAACCAGATAAAACTGTACTAACATCAAAACATTCCATTCCAGACCGTAAGTACATCATTCTAAATATACAGCAATACTGAATCAAATGCAATAAAGCAATTGCAAGATTAAACAACAAAATCAGTTTATAAGCTATATTAACTGGGTAACTCTGCAATAATTCAAATTCTACACATACAGGTTGAGCATCATTCAACAGGATATCAGTATGTTAAATGCTAAAATAATACTCATAAACAGCTATGCAAATCAATGCAACTGCAAAACCTGAGGTAATGTTGAGGCTAGTAATAACATTTGGCAACTGGGGCCATAAGGCAAAATGACATGTCACAGTGCTTCGTTCATGTTCCAAAAAAATTTACCACTTCCCACATTCCTTAAAATAGTTTATGATTTGAAACAATTAGGATTCTGCATAATCAGTGATGGTAGTTTATAGTGTATAACAATGTTATTTATTGCATACTTGTATATATATTCTCAAAAAAAAACTGCATCCTATTAGATAGTGACTAGCACAAAATGCTTAGGGGTTACTGCTCAAATGCAGCCTGCTTCAATATCTTTTTAACCTTTCTATAAAATATCTCTTACACCAGTCCTCTCATGGTAAAAGTAGTCTTGCATCAAACATGAAAATTTGTGTTAGTACAACAACTGTACTTTAATTTTTATTCATGAAAGATGACACTTATTACAGGTGCATCACATCATTTTCTGCAAATTATTGAACACAAATGCAGGTTAAAGGAAACCTTAAGCAATATCATCATTATTGTATTAAGACTGTGGAAGACAACTTCATTTTACAAAAGTAAACAGGAAAGCATAAAAATGCTAATAAATGCACCATTCATCTGACACTGTCTTGGCCACAAAGTTGGAATGTACTGTACTAACAGACAGTATATTGGGATAAAATAAATTAAGGAAAATAAATAACCCCAGAGCTACCTGACATATAACTCAGAACATTCATGCGCAGTGAACACAAAATGATGGGTGAACCTATTAAAACAGATTCCTTAGAGCACCATATCTGGCGAGAGACAAAGCAACTTAACAATCAAAAGCTTGTTAACTTTCTTTCTCGAAAACTTCCTCCCCACTGTCAATGGGTGAAAAGTTCTCTGCACAAGAGTCACTGAGAGATAGTCTCCCTCCACACAATTCAGAACCCTCACTCGATCCACTGTCACACAAAGGTTTACCTACAAAAGAGTCTAAAGGGTCTGTTTTTCTTAACCTAGCAACTCTTGGACTTCTTCCAACACCCATCTGTTGATTCGGTTGCTGTGATCGCAGTAAATGACGTTGCTGCAGAGAAGCACTTGTACGTATACGAGGTGAAGGCTTGACTGCTCGGAATGAAGAGCCTTTCGGAGGCAAGGCCCTCTCACACTGTTTTGGCTGTTTGGAAAGTTCACTGCTGGAGTCTTTGTTATATTCTTCTACTTTCTGAGATTTTGAAGAATCTACCTGTGCTTTCTTGGAAGACGTAGGTGGTACCTGAATGCGTGGGATACGAGTTGGAGAGCCTGATTTTGTCACACATTTGCTGACTTGGGGTCTACTAGTGGTTTTCGTACTGGACCCTTGTGTTTTTTCAACTGAGTTTGAACACGCACTACTTGCAGCACCTGAACTACACTTATTATTGTCTTTTACTCTGAGCTGAGGAGAAGGAGTACGACTGGAAGGGGAATTTCCCTGCCTGGCATTCATTGGTTTAAGTTTGACGTTGCTCAATACACTCCCATCATTCACTTTACTTCTTGCTGAGTTCCATGGTTTCTGTTTGTTTGTACTACTGGAGGAGCTAATTTTGCTATAGCCTGTACTGGAAGCACTTCTATTAGCTGGGATAGGTGTTGTGGCAGGTTGCTTCATTCCTGAGTTGGGACTAATATTCCTGTTGAGCTGACGTATTACAGCTTTGACACTACATATGCTGCTGGTATCTACACCATTCTCACTGGCAACGTTTGTTTCTACATGGCTCATCTTGACGGAGTCAATCTTAGATGTTTTAGGCTTGACTACATTTACATGGGCTATCTTTGAAGTTCTATGCTCATCTTTTGCATTCTTATTATGGATGTATTTTTCTAGGTTATTAGGAACAGCACCAACATCTTTGCCCATACTAGATGGAAAATGCGAACTACTAGGATCATTTTCTTTTAATCCACCACAGGCACCAAGGACATCTTGTGATCCAAGGTCTGAATGGGACGTGGAAAAGTCACACAGGAATTCAAATTCCTGAAGGGCAGCTTTTTCTTTATCACCATATCTTTGAAATAAATCCTCACGGCCAATCACGGTCGGACGGGGTGTGCATGCTCCAAGGATGATGCGGCCACCGCCATTACGATGTGATGCTGTAAGACAAAGTAAAGAACTTGTGTGGTTATTAAAATTATTTTGCTAATACTTAAAGGCTATTATATTTACAGTTTACACATGAATAAAAAATAAAAAGCTTAATTTTCTTGCCTCAATGTTTAAGCCTTATGCAATTATTAAAGTAATATTACAAATTTAATTAAATTCTACGTAGCATTTACATGGAAGCAAAACATATGGTAAACAATGGTGAATGGAAAGGTTAAAAAGTATATAACTGCATGTATGTATCTATGTATATTTGTATATGTTTGTAAGCATGTATATTATATATATATAATTTATTTATACAGAATCTACTGGTCACTTTTTACCAGATAAGTATTTATGCACCTTAACTTGACAGAGATAAACACATATGAGCAGGGATTATCATTACCTCATCTTGTACCCAGGACCCTAGATCGAATCTCAGCCAGGCATCCGAGTAACTTTATTCCTTTCTTGATTTGATACTAGGCCTCATAGTTATAAGAGTTTCCAAAATGTGAAAGCGAGAAGTTAAGAGGGCATTGTAGCTAATAAAATTACATACATATCGGGTAAAAAGTCACCAGTAGAATATAAACATATATTTCAGCCTAAAAAGCATTAACGAATCAATACTTGGATATGATACTGAAAGTGAGTCTATTCCAGACCTAGTAAATGTATCTGAATTCAACAGATATAAGTGCGTCTGAAAAGTGTATAGATTTATACTTTTCTTTGCTGCCAAGTAATGATTGTTACCCTGTTCTGTACCCCAGACCTGAGATCTAATCTCATTTCTTTCTTGATTTGGAACTAGGCTTTGTAGTTACAAGCATTTTCATAGTGTGATGATATCGAAAAGTTATGAGGGCATTGTGGCTAATAAAATTACATACATACATATATGCATATATAAAATTTCCATTGTAGGGCATTTGAATCACCCAGGTACTGAACTGTTTAACAATTAAAATTTGCTTCAGTGATATTCCCAAGAGAGTTAACTGGATATTTAATGACATTTGTTGTTTAATGTTTGTGATATAATAATAATAATAATAATAATAATTATATATATATATATATATATATCTCAGTACAGCATGAAGGAACGTGTGCTTGAGAATATCACTAAGTCCACGCCGGAAGGTGAGTGAAAACTGGTACTTTGAAATCAGTACAGCATGAAGAAACGCGTGCTTGAGAATATCACTAAGTCCACATCGGAAGGCGAGTGAAAACTGGTACTTTGAACAAGTACTTTTGTAGTTTATTCTACATTTTCAAGTTCACACTGGATACAAAAGAAGTTGACCAAGATTTATATACAAAAACAGAAGGTGGGGGCAGGGTTACAGTTTGTTAATCTGGGCATCATGTTCTTTAAACAAAACAGATAGGGACAAGGGATCAAGAGATAATCCAGGGTGGAGATTAACATTCCACCCCCACCTTCTGTTTTTGTATATAAATCTCTGTCAACTTCTTTTGTATTCAGTGTGAACTTGAAAATGTAGAATAAACTACAAAAGTACTTTTTCAAAGTCCAAGTTTTCACAGGAAGTTGAATTAACAAGTGGGTGGGAAAACTTTCCCAAAATCTTGGAGAGTGTTTAGCTATCATCTAACGCATTTCCTCGTTAAGTAAGGATGGTGTCAGGATTTTCGAGGCATGGGATTATGTGAGATGACACTGTATGTATGTTCGCCAGAAGTGTCCAGGTTCCAGTGAGGAACGTGCGCTTGCGCGTGTCTTTTGGGCAGAGTCCCAAGGTCTTCCCACCCCACCCCCTTTGGTGCTAGTGATGGCTTACCCCAACAATATTCTTTTCCAGACAGTAAGTGATATGTATACCAAAATGAGGTATGATAAACCCATAGAATTTATTTAGTTACTATAAACCCATAGAATTTGTTAGTTAATAAGTCGACAGGCAGAACCAGCCATTACTGTTAGCCCTTCCCACCCCCCACCCCCACCCCCTTTGGTGCTAGTGATGTCTTACCCCCACAATATTCATTTCCAGTAGTCATATGTATACCAAGTTTGGTTGTAATTGCTCAATGTGTTTCAGAGTTATGCTGGAACATATACACACATGTACATACATCCATATATAGATATGTATGCATATATATATATATATACACTGGCAAAAATCACCAATAACCAAAAATCGCTGATTTTCGGGTTTATTGGCACTTATCTGAAAATTATTGGCACCTCTGTAAGGTATGTATCGGCGCCGATAAGCAGAAATCGTCGCTCAGCACCGAAAATCACCGATTTTTGTCGCCTGACAAGCGCCGAAAAACCAGATCTCTGATAACTGAGAGCTGCCTGTATGTATGTATGTATCCATGTATATATGTATGTATATATGTATATATGTCTATATATCTATATATAATCTATATCTATATCTATCTACAGGTATCTATATATCTATAGATGTCTATATCTAAATATATATATCTATATCTATATCTATATATATATATATATATATATATATATATATATATATATATATATATATATATATATATATATATATATAACTGAATCAATAAAATATGGAACGTGATGAATATATAAATAAAGATAAAATCCACGAAGGAAACGGAAACACTGGAGTACTGCGAGGCCTTTCGACACTATACTCCATCGGCTCCTTCATGGCGAGAAGGGCAGGGCATGGGAGGTGACCTGCGCTGCCACATCAAATATTCCCACTCACATTGTATGGTATATGAAGGCAGCATAACTTATGCATCACAAATATAATTGGTTGCTAATCAATTTTTGCCCAATATTAAAGGCCCTCGTAATTTTCTAGCATTTAACAACAATAAAACAACACGTTTATTCTTAAACGTGACAAAAAAATTTCCAGCGCTGCCAGTTCCTCTCTCACCTGTTAAGCTGACCTTAGGGCATAAAGATGTCAAACAGCCCATGCCTCCACAAGGGAAGCTCAGTCAAAACACTTCATGACTCATTAAGGAATCTGTCGCCTTACAAACAACATGGAAGGAAGTCCTCGTTCCCGCATTAATCATTATCCACAGGCTCGAGAAATCGTTCATAGGGTCGTTAAGTACTTTTCTAAAGAAAAGGCAAACCGTGGACCCATTGTGGATATCAGAAAAACACTACAATGCGCCTCAGAAGCAACAATGATAATGGAGAGAACAGTCAGCAGGATTTGCAAAGAAGTCAAAGATACGCAAGAGAGATGCGGCACAGCAATTTTCCTGGAACGGGAGAAGCATCAACTGAGAACTGTGACAGATTTCGACGATTTTGACAAGAGCGTTTTACGTAGAACTGTTTTAGACTTTTATGTAAGGAAGGAAGTACCAACGCTTGATTTAATCAAAGAAAAGAAGGTATATGAATAGAAAAATGTTATGAAACTCTTACTGGAAAGAAACGTAGGACCATATTATGAATAGATGATAAATTAAATAGCTGCCGATAATCTTATTTGTGTAATCAACAGAGACCAGGAAGAATGGAAATATTTTCGAAGGAGTGTCAAGGCAATAGGGAACACCCAGAAATATACTGCTCCCAGGAGACATTAACAAACGCCAAGGAGGTTAAACCTCCTTGACAGAAGCACGGATTAAAAGGGGTAAATGGGAAGGGTAGGCCTTTAAAAACTTGAGAGAAGTACATTTGGCAATGTAGGGGACAACGCCTAAATCACCATGAAGGCGCCGATAGAGTATAGTCCTTTACTTAGCAGACTAAACAAATATAAAAGTATGTTTACAAAGAAAGCTCATATAAATGACAGATGGGGATTATAAAGGAAACAAATGTACCTGGAATCCAACACAATTGGAGAATTAGTAGAACTGCCAAAACAGGATTAAATATTTAAGAGGTTTTTTCAAAGGATTAGGATAAACCGTTCAGGAGCAGGGACAGGACAATTAAAAGATTATGCAGGTTCGTGACTGACCACCTAAAAATTTTTAGTACAACACAATAATACCTTTTTGCAAGATGAACATTTTTACAAATAAAAAAATCATATTAAACATATGGATATATAGAAAATATATATCAAGTAGCTACCTTGTAATTAAGTCAGTGATTTTACCTTTTAGGTCATTCTCGAACATTTTTCTAATACAGGGGTCCAAATAATACATGCCAGGGCTAAGATTAAAATTACAACTGGAAGTAAGCTGGATAATAGCAGACTCCAATAGATTTCTTGAAGAGAAATCTTTCGATCTGGCAGTCATTGAACTTTCAGTCCAATTTATCCTGTGAGAGATTTCACTTAAATGAATGAATATAGCATTGGATGCTTGTCCAGTTTTGACTGAATACTTATGTTGCTTAATACGTACATCTAAATCTTTGCTAGATTGGCCAATATAAAAAGAGGCAATCCAAACATGGAATTTTATATATTATGTTGTTGTTTTCTTTAGGGCTATTTTTATTAACATTCTTTTGAGTGTGTTATTATAAGAAAAAACAAGGTTTACATTAAAAGGTTTTAACAGTGATTTTATGTTTTCAAAACCACTAAAATAAGGCAAGCTAAGAATGTTCTTAGGGTTTCTTTCTTCATGTTACTTTTTGCTATAAAACTTTTTGTGGGCTTTTTTTATAACAAATATCTAGTATATGTGAAGGATAACATAAATCTGTCCCTATTTTTCTTATGTATTCAATTTCTTTATCCAAATACTGGGACTGACAATGCATAAGGCTCGTAAAAACATAGAGGAAAAATTGATATTTTGATGTTGAGGTGATGGCCTGAATAAAAATGGACATAAGTCAAGTTGTTGGTTGGTTTCCTATAAATACTGAATTTACATTGAAATGGTTCTCTGTGTATTAAAACATCTAAGAAAGGGAGGCAATTGTCTTTTTCTAATTCTAAGGTAAACTTAATGAATGGTACCTGGTTATTCAAATTACAGAGTAAATCATTTTCATCAATATCAGCAGGCAAAACAGCTAAAATATTGTCAACATACCTATACCACTTTAAAGGAGTATAAATGATATTAGGTATATATCGTTTTTCAAAGAATTCCATGTACAAGTTTGAGAGGAGTGGGGATAAAGGGTTGCCCATTGCCATACCAAATATTTGTTGGTAAAATGCACCATTGGATATAAACTTACAATCACAAATGCACAACCTAGTGAGAGAAATGATATGACTTACAGGTAGAGGTAATTCGTGATGGATTAATTCATTACTAAGATACTCTTAAATGGAATCTATAGGGACTTTAGTAAAAAGGGAACAAACATCAAAACTAACGAATTTATCAGTGGGGCAAAAAGTTATTTTGTTTAATTTATCAACTAAATCTAGACTATTATATACGTGAGAATCTGAGATAGTTCCAAGTAACGGAGACAAGAGTTTGGTAATATATTTCGAAAGTTTATATGATACTGAGCCAATAATACTGATATGACAATCACCCATTCAACGAATTCAGTGCCATGATGTTAAAACGCCACATAGCAGCCACAAAGCAAGAGGAGAAAGAAAAATTTAAGGAACTAGAAAAAGCCAGAATTTCATTTAATCATTCTATCCCGGATAATTGGAAGGATTCACTGCGACAAGAAATTTATGGAAAACTTTGTAGGACTACAGATGCCCTAACAAGAAAACTCGACAGAAAACTAAAAAATCTTATTGATAGCAGTGACTGGACTAATAATGCACGCAATGACTGTGTTATAAATTTATCAAGTAAACAAATAAGTGAAAATGTTGTGAGTGCGCTCGGATATGGTTTATCCTTCTTTGTATTTAACAGACCCTCGGCTTTAACGAATGTGTCATCCCTATGTGTATTTGAAAAACAATGTGATATTCCTCAAAATCATATTGATATAGTTAAAGGTGTCATTTATGGAGCTAATGTTAGGCATGAAAGCAATTTCCTGCTCGGTATAAGAAAAGCTTGACCGACCTTAAAAAAGACAATACAATCCACTTCACAAAAGCTGATAAATCGAATAGTATTGTAATTTTAGATAAAGTTGACTACATATCACATATGCAAGCCCTACTGGATGATGATACAACATACAAAAACTAACAAAAATCCCCTTGATCAAGTCATAAAAGTTTCAACAGCACAGTGAAAAAATCCTTAAAGATAAAAAAAAGAACTAATAGGTCAGTTGTTGGTAAAATTTCCCTCGTTACCTTACTTGTACAGATTAGTAAAAACACAAAGAAAACAATCCTATGCGGCCTATTATCAGTACTGTTGGCTCAATATCATATAAACTTTCGAAATATATTACCAAACTCTTGTCTCCGTTACTTGGAACTATCAGATTCTCACGTATATAATAGTCTAGATTTAGTTGATAAATTAAACAAAATCACTTTTTGCCACACTGATAGATTCGTTAGTTTTGATGTTTGTTCCCTTTTTACTAAAGTCCCAATAGATTCCATTTTAGAGTATCTTAGTAATGAATTAATCCATCACGAATTACCTCTACCTGTAAGTCATATCATTTCTCTCACTACGTTGTGCATTTGTGATTGTAAGTTAATATTCAATGGTGCATTTTACCAACAAATATTTGATATGGCAATGGGCAACCCTTTATCCCCACTCCTCTCAAAGCTGTAGGTCCCCTTGCTAAGTAACCAATTGGTTCTTAGCCACGTAAAATAAGTCTAATCCTTCGGGCCAGCCCTAGGAGAGCTGTTAATCAACTCAGTGGTCTGGTAAAACTAAGGTATACTTAACTTGTACATGGAATTCTTTGAAAAACGATATATACCTAATATCATTTATACTCCTTTAAAGTGGTATAGGTATGTTGACAATATTTTAGCTGTTTTGCCTACTGGTATTGATGAAAATGATTTACTCTGTAATTTGAATAACCAGGTACCATCCATTAAGTTTACCTTAGAATTAGAAAAAGACGGTTGCCTTCCTTTCTTAGATGTTTTAATACATAGAGAACCATTTCAATGTAAATTCAGTATTTATAGGAAACCAACCAACAACTTAACTTATATCCATTTTTATTCAGGCCATCACCTCAACATCAAAATATAAATTTTTTCCTCTAATGTTTTTACGTGCCTTGTGCATTGTCAGTCGCCAGTATTTGGATAAAGAAATTGAATACATAAGAAAAATAGGGACAGATTTATGTTATCCTTCACATATACTAGATATTTGTTATAAAAAAGCCCACAAAAAGTTTTATAGTGAAAGTAACATGAAGAAAGAAACCCCTAAGAACATTCTTAGCTTGCCTTATTTTAGTGGTTTTCAAAACATAAAATCATTGTTAAAACCTTTTAATGTAAACCTCATTTTTCCTTATAATATCACACTCAAAAGAATGTTAATAAAAAATAGCCCTAAAGAAAACAACAATATAATATATAAAATTCCAGGTTTGGATTGCCCCTCTTTTTATATTGGCCAATCTAGCAAAGATTTAGATGTACGTATTAAGCAACATAAGTATTCAGTCAAAACTGGACAAGCATCCAATGCTATATTCATTCATTTAAGTGGAAACTCTCACAGGTTAAATTGGACTGAAAGTTCAGTGATTGCCAGATCGAAAGATTTCTCTTCAAGAAATCTATTGGAGTCTGCTATTATCCAGCTTACTTCCAGTTGTAATTTTAATCTTAGCCCTGGCATGTATTATTTGGACCCCTGTATAAGAAAAATGTTCAAGAATGACCTATAAGATAAAATAACGGACTTAATTACAAGGTAGCTACTTGATATATATTTTCTATATATCCGTATGTTTAATATAATTTCTTTTTATTTGTAAAAATGTTCATCTTGCAAAAAGTTATTATTGTTTAAAAAAAAAGAGAATTATTGTGTTGTACTAAAAATTTTTAGGTGGTCAGTCACGAACCTGTATAATCTTTTAATTGTCCTGTCCCTGCTCCTGAACGGTTGCTCCTAATCCTTTGTAAAAACCTCTTAAATATTTAATCCGGTTTGGCAGTTCTACTAATTCTTCAATTATGCTGGATTCCAGGTACATATGTTTCCTTTATAATCCCCATCTGTCATTTATATGAGCTTCCTTTGTAAACATACTTTTATATTTCTTTCAGTCTGCTAAGTAAAGGACTAGTGTCGAAGGCCTCTTAGCACTCCAGTGTTTCCTTTTCTTTCGTGGATATTATTTTTATTTATTTATATATATATATATATATATATATATATATATATATATATATATATATATATATATATATATATATATATATATATATATATATATATATATATCAGCTCATTTCATTATTAATTTTGAAGGGATGTAATATATTAAATTTACACTAGTAATGATATAATTTCAAGAGCAAGTGTTTTCAGCCAGCCATGAGAATCAAGAATTCCAGCTTTAGGTATTGAAACTTTAATTATATTATTTCTCTCTTTTCATAAATATTATATATACAGTGAACCCCCGTAATTTGCGGGGGATGTGTCCCACACACCCCCGCGAATAGGTCAAATCTGCAAATGCTTACAACACCCCTCTAAAAACACTTATACCTGTCTACCATGAAGGGTCAAACACCAAAGTATGCCTAAAAATACCAGCCTACATCAAATATACATTAAACTATTACCTTATTACTGTATTAATCTTTGAAATGATACTATTAATATAATTTCCAAGCCATCTTAGACATTTTATCATTACATTTATACGTACGTACTGTATGGCTTACAGCTGTAGGTGAAAATAATCCAGTCCCCCTTACGTATTCAGCCACACATTTTCTTTCATACAGTTATAAGCCGTTCCGTTTTCTTTTCAGGGGGAACCATTGGTATTTACGTATACAGTATGAAATTCACAAAAAGAGAGAGACAAAAATTTAAAAAACGTATGCACTTTTTAAAAAATTTAATACTACGTATATTTGTACCTGTCTACCATGAAAAGTCAACACCAAAGTACTGTATGCCTAAAAATACCAGCCTACATCAAATATACATTAAACTGTACCTTATTACTGTATTAATCTTTGAAATGATACTATTATTTTAATTTCCAAGTCATCTTAAACATTTTATCGTTACATTTATACGTACATACTGTATGGCTTACAGCTGTAGGTGAAAATAATCCAGTCCCCCCTACGTATTCAGTCACACATTTTCTTTCATACAGTTATAAGCCGCCCCGTTTTCTTTTCGGGGGGAACATTGGTATTTACGTATACGTAATTCACAAAAAGAGAGACAAAAATTTTTTTTTAAATTTATGCACATTTTAAAAAATTTCATGCTGCTGTACTTATATATTAAGATTACTACATACGTAAATCACACGGGTACTCACCAGCAATGAATGTTGATTAAAGATGATGATGATGAATTAGCTGTGCAGTGCGATGAATAATGATGAAGATATGACTGCACAGCAAAGCAGAGTTGTTACAACTCATCTGAGGCTGCCTCTTCACCTTCAGGAGGCACTTCTTCAGTTCATTTGGGAGGCACGACTTCAGGCGGTTGGGGAGGCATTTCTTCACGCGATTCGAGAGGCACTACTTCAGGCGACTGGGGAGTCACTTCTTCAGGCGATTTGAGAGGCACTACTTCGGGTGATTTGGGAGGCTTTGGAGGGGCCTTCTTCGTCCGTTTGATGAACATGGTGATAGGCAGCTGCTGTCGCTGCTTTTTCATGGTGGTGAGGGTTTGATTATAGGGCTCCCATGCTGAATCAAGCATGTTTGAAAACTTTGAGGAGCGTTCCATAAAAGGATCCCATGTTGAAACATACTCCTGCATATCCTGAATCATTCTCTTCATGTGGGACAGACATTCCAAAGTCAGGCCGCTCTCCTCTTCCTCCTCCTCCCCTGAACTTGGCGTATCTTCTTCCTCACTGGCAGACTTCGTCAGCTCTTCCAAATCCTGGTCTGTCAGGGGGTCAGAGTGAGCATCAATAAGGGTGCCAATTTCATCCTCGGTGATGTCCTCGAAGCCTTCCCCACCTAGAATCCTCGCCAACTGGACAGCCTTATTAATGGCCAAATGTTGAATTCCTTGTGGAGAGAAGCCCCTGTAATCATAAACACACTCCGGCCACAACTTGTTCCAGCATGCGTTCAGGGTCTCCTTCTTCATGTCATTCAGTGATCAGCTGATGATACTCAGACGTGGCAATCGCGAATTTACGCCAATATTCTTTTAGCGTCAATTCACTGTCACTGTCCATTGCAGTTACAAGGTGCTGGAGGAGTTCGGTATAGAGTGCCTTGAAGGTAACGGATCACGGCCTGGTCCATATGCTGGAGGAGAGGTGGTGTTGGGAGGGAGGAACTCAAACTGGACTCCCTTGTAAGAAAGATCGAGAGGGTGGCCACCACCATTATCCATAATCAGCAACACCTTGAACTTCATGGCCAAGTCGTTCAGGTATTGCCTAACTTGAGGGATGAAGCTCTGATGGAACCAGTACTCTGTGAGGACTTTGGTGATCCAGGCCTTAGGGTTATGCATCCAGAACACAGGAAGCAATGCCTTGTTCTTATTCTTGAGGGCCCTGGGGTTTGCAGCCTTGTAAATGAGGCCTGGTTTAAGCATGAAACCAGCTGCATTCCCACACATGATGAGGGTAACCCTATCCTTCTGGGCCTTGAATCAGGAGGCTTTAGCTTCGTCCTTCATAAGGTATGTCCGGGAAGGCATCTTCTTTCAGAACAGGCCAGTCTCATCCATATTGAACACCTGTTCTGGATGGTAGCCCTTCTCCTCGATGATCTTCTTGAAGGCCTCCAGATATTTCACGGCTGCTTCAGTGTCTGCAGATGCAGCTTCCCCATGCAGAGTAACAGACTTTAGGTTGAACCACTTTTGAAATCGGTGGAACCACCCCCTGCTGGCCTGGAAACCTTGAGGCGCTGATGATGGTCCTGCTTGGGATTCTTCCCCCTCTTCTTCTTGTGCAGGTTCATCAAAGCCTAGAAATTCCAATTCGCCTTCTTCAACGCCTTCCTCTGCCTGTACTACGTCGTCGCCTTCCTTAGCAGTTGATAACTACTGGTGGAGTTGTCGTGCTTTCTCGCGAATGATGTTGGAGTCGAGGGGCACATTTTTCTTCCGGCAGTCCTTTATCCAGATTGCCAGAGCAGATTCCATTTTTACGATTGTTTTATCCCGCACTGTTGCAACTGTCTTTGCACTACCGAAGTAGCTCATACTCACAGACTTGCATATCTCCACCTCTTTCTTCTTGATATATCTCACTGTGCTCTCATTAACACTGAAATGGCGACCAACCGCGGCAAAACTTTTGCCCTCCTTTAACATGTCAAGAAGTTTCACCTTCTCCTCGAGTTTCATAACAGACTTCTTTCTTTTAGACTCTCTGCCAGAAGGCTTTGAAGGAGCAGGGCGTTTTTAGGAGGCATTTTAGGGCGAATACGCTGATGCACAAAGATAAAAAATTAAAAACGGACAGACGCACGGTTTCACACGGTAAGATGCTGCGAACTATACGCACAATCTGAAGATGATGCCGTGGAGCGTCCTCCCAGAATTCCGT